>NW_026057578.1:66893545-66975485 GCF_023721935.1 Panthera uncia
TAGAGGATATGTTTTTACAATCCTTGTTTCATTCTGCTCAGGCTGTCAGAACAAAATACCATAGACTGGTTCCTTAAACAACAGAAATGTATTTCTTCTTAGTTCTGAAAGTTGGAAGTCTTGAGACCAGGATACCAGCGTAGTCAGATTCTGGTGAGAACTAGTTCCCTTTCTGGAGAGCTCTTTTGTTGTTTCTTATCAGAATAGTAATTCTATTGGATCAGTGCCCCCACCTTTATATCATTTAACCTTAATTAGTTCCCTTTAGGCCTTGTCTCCAAGTTCAATCACATTTGGGATTAGGATTTCTTTTGTTTTTTTTAAATTTTTTTTAACATTTATTTATTTTTGAGACAGAGAGAGACAGAGCATGAATAGGGGAGGGTCAGAGAGAGGGAGACACAGAATCTGAAACAGGCTCCAGGCTCTGAGCTGTCAGCACAGAGCCCGACGCGGGGCTCGAACTCATGGACCGCGAGATCATGACCTGAGCTGAAGTCGGACGCCCAACCGACTGAGCCACCCAGGAGCCCCTGGGATTAGGATTTCAATGTATGGTTGGGATGGGGTGTGAGGGGACAGAATGTAGTCCATACCAGTCCCATATAGTTTTGTACTTTAAAATGTTAGTTCATAACTATGAGAAAAATTATCCAAACAACATTCTGAAGAAAATTAAATTTTCTTCTCACAACTGAGATGAAGAGCAGAAGACAGCTCACTTTTATGTTTATGACGATTGCACTTTTGTTTGCTACACTATACAAAATGCAATTATTTTTTCCCCACAATCATGTAATTGTTCTATTGGTAAATTTGCTTTGAAATATTACTTCTGGCTTTTTTTCTTTTAAACCTACCATCTATCAATTTTAAATGCACAAATGGATTCAGGGAGACTTTCAAGATGCAGATTACATATAAAGTTACATTAAATGTATACATCAAGGGATTAACACTTCGTATAAATTTAATATGCACGACTGTCTACCTACCCATCTATATCCAGAACACTTGTATGAAGATAATATATGTCAAAATGTGCCCCACAGCTCCTCAATTATAGCATCGTGCAGAATTTAGTATAAATATATCAAATTTTAAACAAAATTATTGTAATAAATTCCAAGTTTAAAAAATTATAAGTTATGTAATGAACACTTATGTTGATAAAACATGGCACAATTTTTCAAACTGTGTTCTCTACTGTACCTTAAAAATGACACTTGAATAATTTTTAAAAAGCTAATCGATTTAAAAATAAGAGTTAAGAGACATATCTATAGCTGACAGTTATGGGTGCCTTGTACTCTCTCCTGGCATTTATTAGATGTCATCTAAAAAATAATGACAGTGTCATGGAGTCAAAAGAATTGCAAAGACCTGGATATGAATTCTGGATCTACCAGTTGATTTGCCATGTGCTCCTAGGCTTCTCTAAGCCTCAATTTATTTATACATGAAATGGTAGTTATTAAAAAAAAAAAAGAAAAAAGAAGTCAGGGAGCTGTTGGGTGGGTCAATCTTTTTAAAATCTGTTTACAGGGGCGCCTGGGTGGCTCAGTCGGTTAGCATCCGACTTCGGCTCAGGTCATGATCTCTCAGTCTGTGAGTTCGAGCCCCGCGTCGGGCTCTGGGCTGACAGCTCAGAGCCTGGAGCCTGTTTTGGATTCTGTGTCTCCCTCTCTCTGACCCTCCCCAGTTCATGCTCTGTCTCTGTCTCAAAAATAAATAAACGTTAAAAAAAATTTTTTTTAATAAAATCTGTTTACAGTACCTAACACGGTGCTTTGCAATAGCAAGTACTAGACATATGTTAGTTCTCTTCCTTTCTTCCCTCTGTTACTATAGTTCTGACTTTAACAATAAGCCATGAGGTATTTCAGAGCTTTTAGATCATCAACAGTGCTCACATATATAAGCTGAGACCACCTGAGTCTGTGGTCATAAAAATAGGTACAGTTATCCAGAAGGTGTGGGTCCAGAACACCTGTTCCAGCCTGGATAGGATGAGCTCACTACCAACCTCAGCTCTTCCCAAATAGGCATCATGTCTAAATGTCAAATTCTATTGCTCTACGTAACTGGTGTTACAGAATAAAAGAAGTAAAATCAAAGGGGGAAATAAAGGTTTGAATATTCTCAAAGTTTAAATATTCTCATCCTGGTCTAGAGTAAGCTCATTAGGTATCCTCTAAATAATTGGTTAAGAGCCCTTGTGGTATATATCTATACATATAGATATACACACAAGTGGATCCTTAAAGCACTGTAGAAGCTTTAGCCATGGCAACATTTAGTCCAAGAGAGGAAATGATGTTGTAGTGTTTCAGGGCAAATGAAACTATTCCCAAATCATACCTTATCTGTCAAGATTTAGGAAGAGAAGGAAAACTTAGCTGAATTTTGCATTGTGTAGAGAAAGGGATAAGGTTGAGCATTTGAAAATACATATTTTGTATCTTTACTGAGTGTTTGTTACATAATAAACACTGTGCTAGGCACTGGAAATGAAATGGTGAATAAAATGACCATGATCTTCAGCCCTCACACAACTCATAGTCTATAGAAAAGATGTATTTTTAAGTATTTCCTGATGCTGATACAAAGCTCACTTGACTATTAAAAAATGTTTCCTGCTGTTTCCCCAAATGTCAGACTCATGTCTTCTCATATCCTTCCATATGGCTCCCAGCCTAGCTCACCTCAAATCCCTTATCCCATTCTCACCTTGACACACACTCTCTCTCTGTTTTTTTATTTTTATTTTTTGCTCTTGGTTTTTGTTTGTTTTTGTTTGTTTTTTGTTTTGTTTTTGTTTATTTAGGTTAAGGGAAAGTATTTCAAAATTATTTGTATTTGGGCTCAAACCAAAGTGAATCACTCTTTTCCCCAGAAGTGAAGTTCCTGAAGGTATTTCTTCTACAAACTACCCACTTGCCAATTTTGAATTTTCTTTTGAGAAAAAGGACCAATCAGCAAATGTTTTGGGAGAGTTTCCATTTTAATTGTATTACCACAAAAGTTTAAGGCCTCTACTTATGTACTTTTTCCCAACTCTGAATGATATAGTACCATTTCAGGGATCCTCAAGTTAAACTAAATTTAGTGTCAGGATCCAGCTGGGGAAGCAAATTGATGAATTTAAATAAACTGCCTTGATAGAAGGCAAAATATAAAAATGTGCTACTCTTCCTTGCCCCATGCCCAAATACCCTGATCCTGATCAGCAGGTTCTCTTGACACTATCTGGCCAGAGATTTCTTCTTAATTCATACAATTTCTTTGAAACTCCAATCTTAAGAACATATATTTACTTCTCCTGACAGCCTGTAGCCTCTGAAGTACACTCTTCTTAGGGAAAGAAATCAGTCTGGGAGGGTGGCAAAGCTAAATGAGGTCTTACATAGGATTTAGGGAGCATGAGTCGGTGAATAATAATAATGGATTTATTAAACAATAGTGAGTATATGTTGAACAGCAGTCACTGCATGCTGTAAGCGCATAAATACACTGAACCCCTACAACAACACTGTGAGGCAGCTACTAAAAATACCACATTTCACAAAAGCAGGCATAGAGACGTTAAAAAACTTACCCAAGATCACACAGCTAAGATGTAGTTGAGTGAATCTGAGTTCAAGTAGAGTAGCTGCAGAAACTGCCCTTCAACACTATACTACAGACAAATGCTTTAATGTAAGACTTAGAAATAAGACTAATTCACTCGATACTAATAGGTTTAAAATTCTTTTTATCCTTTAGTACTTGCAAGAGAGAGATCAGCCTTTAGTAAATTTTTTTCAGCTGCTCAGACTGTATTAGGGACCATTAGCCAAATAGATTTCACATGCACGGATTAAATAACATTTGAAAAACATAGCTGATAAAGGACTTGAATGCAGAATATAAAAAAATACCAAAACCAATAATAAAAAAACAAACAACCCAATTAAAAAATGGGCAAACTATTTGAACAGATTGCTCACCAAAGAAGATGCACAGATGGCTAGCAAGCACAGAAAAAGATTCTCAACATCGTATGTCATAGAGAAATATAAATTAAAGCCACAATGCTATACCATTACATGCCTGCTGAATGGTTAAAAGCTAAATAGACTGATCATACCAAGTGTTGGTGAGAGTATGGAAAAACCGAAATGGTACAACTATTTTGGAAAACAGTTTGGCAGTTTCTTAAAAAGTAAAGTGTGGGGGCGCCTGGGTGGCTCAGTCGGTTAAGCGTCCTTCAGCTCAGGTCACGATCTCACGGTCCATGATTTTGAGCCCCGTGTCGGGCTCTGGGCTGATGGCTCGGAGCCTGGAGCCTGCTTCCAGTTCTGTGTCTCCCTCTCTCTCTGCCCCTCCCCCGTTCATGCTCTGTCTCTCTCTGTTTCAAAAATAAATAAACGTTAAAAAAAATTAAAAAAAAAGTAAAGTGTGCACTTAATGTATTAAAAAGCTATTCTAATCCTTGCTATTTTTAATGACTATACTTTTCTATTTTTTAAACATTTATTTATTTTTGAGAGAGAGAGAGTGAGCGAGAGAGGGGCAGATAAAGAGAGAGACACACAGAATCCAAAGCAGGCTCCAGTTTCTGAGCTGTTAGCACAGAGCCCGATGCGGTCCTCAAACTCATAAACCATGAGATTATGACTTAAACTGAAGTTAGATGCTTAATCTACTGAGCCACCCAGGCGCCCCTCTATTCCTTCTATTTACCTGAAAGAAATCATATAACCACATAAAGCCTTGAGTACAATGTTCATTTCTGATTATTTGTAATAGCCAAACCTGGAAACCAAATGACCAATAACTTGTGTATGGCCAAACTGGTATATCTATACAGTGGAATAATGTCAAGCAATAAAAAGGCACAAAATACTGATAGACAAACACAGATGAATCTGTCAAAATAATTATATGAGCATAAGAAGCCAGACACAAAAGATCACCTAATTTATTACTCTAATCATATAAAACTTTACACAATGTAAACTGATCTATAGTAACAGAAAGCAGAATTGTTGTCTGGGAAAGAGGTGATAAGGACAAATAGGACAGAGGTATTGCAGAGGCATGAGAAACTTTGGGAAGTAAGGGATCTGCTCACTATTTTGATTGTAGCTACGGTTTTTCAAAACATATCCAATCTCATAGTTTAAAACATGAAGTTTATCGTATTTAAGGTATATCACAATAAGGCTGTCCAAAAAATGGCAAGAGTACCCCTAGTGATGCAGAAATTCCTCTAAAATTTCCACTGATGGTGGTTTGTGGTATGAACATTTCTTAGGCTATTTTTATGTATATTATGGTGGGACTTGGGGATACTTGAAATATTCTACTTTTGATATATAATTCTAAAAACTTTGATAGGTCTAGAGAAATGTTTTTGTTTGCAGGGAAGTCTCCCTTTTGTTCTTTACATCTACCATGTAGTTTGGCTGCTTTTTCCAGACACAGATTTGTGTCCTCCATCCAAGCTTCTCCTGCATCTCCCACAAGTGTGGGAGATTATCTTCCTGAGAAGTGGTCTCATGTACGGATGGAGCCACTTGATCAAACTGTTCCCCAGGAGATGTACACCTGGATCATCTCAGGATACTATTTAAAATTGTCACTCATTTCAGAATGTCAAAGAAATCGGTTTTTCAAGGGTATAACAAAAGGACTTCTATTTAGGTCTGTAAAATCTCTTGCTTGGTTCAACTTCATTCTCAACTTTCTGCTTGCAAAAGCACATTACAACTCTACTTAGTGCCTATGATTAATTCTTAGGGGTTCTGTTACTGACCAAAAGAAAAAAAAATAGTTACATATATTGAAGGCTTGATGAGTGCCCAGTTACCAAATTATTTCTACCAGGGACTATTCAAGACTCAGGAAATAAATTTATTATTTAAGGATGTCACCACTCTTAGATTTTCAGCTACGACATTTCAATATTTGTCTGGGAGATTTATATATATCAAGAGTGAACCAAAGCTGTCACAACCATTTTTTCCCACATTATAGTACTATAAATTGAAGAATTTCTGTGATGGATTTCATACATTTTTGAAGGTGTATCAGAGCTTTGTAATATTCTGTGTGAAAAAGGTTTGTGAAATAAAATCAAGCAAGTTATGAGCATGTATTGCAGATATGTTCATATCAAAGTCTATCTTCTCAATTCTACCCTTGTGAAGTACTTGAATTCCTCAAAAATAGGGGTGATTGTCAGACAATTTTATTTTACATTTATTACATAATACATTACTTAGATATGCTATTATAAATGAACATGTTATATGCATATATAATATATATCTGTACACACTCACATACAATTAATGGCTATTAAATGTGGTCTGTTCCTATTTTTACCAAACTCAAACCTTATTATAATTCAGCATGCCTACTTTTATAAGTGTATTAGTAATCAAACAAATTTTATTTTTCACATTTCATAGGTATGATTCAATTTCACATTGCATTATATTTCACATCATGGATTCAGCCCTAGGCAGCATTTAATTGATACTTGTAATAAACTCAGAGGTTTTTATGAGCTAACAAATCCTAATCCTTCAAGACACGAGTGTAAACAGGACCAGCATTTGTGAGTCACCTAATTGTTTTGCCTCTGCTGAAAATATTATTTATTTGATCTACAGCCATATGTGTACCTGTATTTATTTACATACACACTCAAATCCACTCACATACTCCTATATGCACACTCAAATGCAGAGGGTCCATTAACTATAGTATTCACTTGTAATCAGAGAAGCGTTCATATATAGTTGCGTTATTCAATCAAGAATATAAATCTTAATTATTTTTTCTGGCAAAAGAAAGTATAATGATTTCTATTTTGTGGACTTAGATGCCACACATTTTTTAAAAAAAATTATACTGCGCTGGGGAAAATGTTTGATAATATTCAAAATGCTGATGGAGTTTTTAAAACTATTTTAGATAATTTACATGAATATTAGAGATTTCATGTGCACGAGAGACACTATGCTTATAGTGCTTTTTATGGACAAACCATTAAGTAATACTGTGATTTTACTCCTAAACTTTATCTCCCAGCAAATGATGATTTATCCTATAGCTTGCTGTTCAATTTTCAAAATAGCATAAAAGAAACCACCTTCTTTTAGGATTATACAACATCTGGGGCAAATTAGTAGGCAGTCCAAGAGAGTCCAAGAGAGAGGTTGGTTTGACCCCAACCTCTAGGTGCCACAGCTCCACTAAAAGTAAATAATGTTTCCTACTGTTAGAGCTCTGGTTCTTGTAGCCTTCCATTGCTGACTACTGTCACTGCCACTGATATCTGCACCATGGAATTTTCTGGTGACTGGAATGTGAGTGAACAGAAGGGGAGAAAGTCAAGGGATTTCCTCCACTCTGAGTGTTAGGATTCCCTTTCACACTCCTGCATCCAAGCTTTTCCTGCATCTCTCATATCTGTACTATGATGCTCACTTCCACCTTTCAAAATGCATTGATTTCAGACTGGGGGCAATCTGCAAGGAAAAAAATGGTAAACTCACTCCTGGTTCAAGGGTGCATCAAATTATGCTATCCTTCTCTGATTCACCTCTTGCTCTTTACTATTCAGAGTTTTCAAATAGCTGAGCCATGAATTCTACTCAGGTTTTATAGTTGAATTCAATAGGAGAAAAAACATTGACTCTACCTGTCTGGAATTAAAATTGCATAGTGCATATAATATGTAAATATGATTTAGAAAATATGTAATGCATGTGATGTGCAGGAATTACTTAGAAAAAAGTGGTCTTTCCTAGAATCCTGAAAATAATATATCTTCTTCCAACACTGTAGAAAACATGGCAATTATTGGTCATCATCATCCTATAATTTTCAAAGTTTCACCTTACCAGAACTTCTTTAGCCAAGTATATGACATGAGATAAAATTTTAAATAATAAAAAGATAAACATACCATAAACATCATTTATTGATGTTTTGACCAATGACCCAAGCTTGGGGTTATCTTGGAGGATATAGAAATCTACAATAAGATATATGCCTTCAAAAAATGTTTTAAACATATCAGGGAAGCAATATAAAATCGCAAAAATGTGTGTTACAGCAAAAAAAAAAAATGAAACAATAGTTTCAGATAACAATGGCAAGAACAGAGGACAGCAATGCATGTCTAAACTGACAAACTATGCATACAAGATGTTCTCTAGGCCACAAAGAAGGGTAAAGTGCAGGCTTTTAGCAAAGGTGAGACTTTTGCCAGGTCAAGAAGGGCTGTCAGAATGTACACTGGGGGTAGAGGAAGTGGGGAAATAACACCAGGTGAATAATGAGGCACGAACACAGTATGAGACAGGGAACTATAAAAACAGCTATGACAATTTGGCTGAAGTTAAAGGTTTGTACAAGGAAGTAGGTGAATATGGCTGGAGAGAGAAAAAGAAATCAGCTTGGATGTAAAGCTTAAAAATGTAATTTCCAGTCTATATTTATTTATTGGTTTTGTTTACCTTTTAATACTATATAATGATTCAATAAAAATAAATATTTTCAACTGCTCAGCATTACATGCATTCTTTCCTTGGTGAGATGAGGAGGACTATTTCTCAAGGCACCATGGGGGCAGGCGGTGATATATGGCAAGGCCAGCGCAGGGATCATACATGATACTGTGTGCTTCTCGTGACAGAGCTAAGACTACAGGATGTCAATCTGGCAATGTCAAGAACAGCCTTGCCAAAAATAAGCTTCAGGTACTAAGCCAGTTCTTGAATAAAAGCAGACTAATTCTAGGGTCTGAGAAAGGAATCTCAAGCAATCCTATGGTTTGGAAGCTGCTCTGACAAGTTATTGAAATAAATTATTCCATTGGATGTATGACACCAGCTACACTTAGAAGCAGAGATATTTTACTTTTTAAAATTAAAAAAAAATTAATGTTTTTATTTTATTTTTGAGACAGAGGGAGACAGAGCATGAGCAGGGGAGGGGCAGAGAGAGAGGGAGACACAGAATCTGAAACAGGCTCTGGGCTCTGAGCTGCCAGCACAGAGCCTGATGCGGGGCTCAAACCCACGAACCGTGATATCATTACCTGAGCCGAAGTCAGACGCTTAACTGACTGAGCCACCCAGTCGTCCCTTTTTAAAAATTTTTAATGTGTATTTATTCCTGAGTGAGAGAGACAGAGAGTGAGCAGGGGAGGGGCACAAAGAGTGAGAGATAAAAGAATCTGAACCAGGCTCCAGACTCTAAGCTGTCAGCACAGAGCCTGATGTGGGGCTTGAATTCATGAACCACAAGATCCTGACCTGAGCCAAAGCTGGATGCTTAACCTACTAAGCTATGCAGGCATCCCAGAAGCAGAGACGTTTTAGTTATGAAGGAACAGAGTTTGCTGCTAACGCTTATTTAGGTCCTCAGAGTGGCACTCAGGATCTGCAATTTATAGGTTGCGCATAATGCCCTATCATCACCTATATGTGTACTCTGAGTTGGTGTGTTCCTCGTAGATTCTATGGGGGTTCTGCCCTCATGTCCTTAATTCTCATTAAGTTCTTATTCTTTAATCCTGATGCTAAGATTTATCCAGTTTGGCTGATTGTTTCCTTTCTTCTTTCTTCCCTTTCTCTCTCTTCCTTTTCCAATAACTACTCTGTAATATCTTCTTACAGGAAAGACTGCACAGTCCTACAATGATTTTCTGACCTACTGGAATGTGAGACCATGAGGGCATGGAACAACTTTTTTCTATCTCTGTAACACAAATGCATACAACTGCTTAATGGTCTACTTGATAATTATGACAAAAAATAAACTATGTGCCTTTTGCTGTACTTAGAGAAGATAATAGAATAAATGCAATTAAAGAAATCAGATGACTGAAATACTAAACAAGGGACAAGAAAAAAACACATGGTGATAAATAACAAAGCAACATCCCTAAACATCTGTTGTATATGACCACCCTTCCTACAAAAGCAAAAAGCCAGACATTTTGTTTGCATGTTGATTGTTGATTATGTGACATTGGAAGGATCCCTTCTTGTTGATTAGGTGACATTGGAAGGATAAAGAGCAAATTTAGCCCCATCTGAGTTTACCAACCTCTCCTTGGTGTGATCATTTTAGTGCATTTTATGGAACTATGTCAGTTTGTGACATTCAGTTCCAAAGCAAATCATGTAGGTCTTTGAGTAACTAACACCTTACTGTGTCTGATAACTTTTAAACAGGTGTTTTCCATTTTAACACAGTCATGTTTAGAGTGTTGGTTTAAAAACTTGGCTTTCCTCCTACCAGATGAACATAGGAGAAAAGGAAAAAAGAAAGAGGGAGGCAAACCACAAGAGACTCTTAAATAGAACAAACTAAGGGTTGCTGGAGGGGAGTCAGTTGGGGGAGGGATGGGCTAATGGTTTATGGATATTAAGGGGGGCACTTGTTATGATGAGCACTGGGTGTTACATGAAAGTGATGAATCACTAAAATCTACTCCTGAAACCAATATTACACTATATGTTAACTAACTAGAATTTAAATAAATGCTTAAAAAAAGTAAACTTGGCTTTCCTCCATGCTCATGACTAGATCCTCCAAAGTAATCACATTCCTTACACAGCCTATTCCTCTACTCACTGTACCACCTTCATTCAGATGCCAATTATCTCTAACGAGCTATTAGATCCATATGGATCTGTAGTCAATTAGAATCAGCATTAGTTAATTAGAATCAATTACCTGCTTTAAAGGTAGTGACTCTTACTATTTTGGACATAGGTGTACTGAATTGCTCATTGGCCAGCCTCTTCAAATGTTAGCATGATACCCAGATGTTCCATGTATCTCTGTTTCTAATATCCCCCTAGCAACTGGTATTCTGCTTTCTTGATTTTTTTGTTTTGTTTTATTTCCATTTCCCTGTGGGAAATCCAATCTGGTGTTATCATCAGTGACAAAGAAAGTGCTAATTAGCAGATGAACGCAATTAGTAGTTACCTCAAATGTTTTCAGGTAACTTCTGTTTCTGACATATACTTACAGTATATGTCAGCGTTTTTCATTTTACACGATATACATTCAACAAAACAGTAAAACAGAGGGGAAAAAAACTATAAACCAAAACAATCCAAAGTTAGTATTAGAGAGGTGGAGAACTTAGGCCTTTTCTCCAGCTTAGAGGATGTATACTTGTCCTCTCTGCCCAATTGGTGCTGTTCCCTCTCAGTTTCCAGAGGAGGTAAAACCTCTTCTCTTCAATGGAGCCATCTCCAGCCATTTCTGATGCATCATCATGTTCACTCTGAAGTCCAAATTCTCACCAGACATCCTAGCCATTCATGAACTATTCTTGCCTCTATTGCAATGTCCTCTATTATGTAATTATGTCTGTTCCACAATTCTTTCTGTATTATACTATATACTCCAACTAGACTGGAAACAATTTGAGTAAAAGAACTGTTGTTTCCTTTTTTTGCATATACTACCATGGCTAAAATAACGCCTTGTATTTGTAGGCTCTCAAAAACACTTGCTGACTTAGGATCCAAGTGCCTCAAGCATCTAACCCAGTGATGGATGGATAACCGGAATGAATGGTGGATGAGTCATACACATTAGAATCCAAAGAAACCTAACAATGGCTTGATGCAGACCCCTCATGTTTCAAATAAGGAAAATGTGACCCAGAAAGAAATGATCTCCATCAAAGACAATGCTAATTACTCCTGTAATTTTTATTCTGCATTTGCTGAGTCATCTGGATGTAATGGTTTTCCATTCGTTGTGTGTTTCATCTTTTCAAACAAATTTTACCTCTGCTGTGTATATATCATTGGGATTATCAGGAGTCTAAGCATATAGGAAGTGCTCAATATTTGTAAGAATTGTGGCAGAAATATTTGTTTTATCTCCAGCTCATACTACTTATCTTCTGGGGGAAAAAAGACAATTGCCCCTCTTTGAGCTCTGTATATCTCTCTGCTCTTCACCTGGTTATGATGAGGACTGATGAGGAAAATGCTTTGCCATTATGGACCTGTACAAAGACAGTTCTACCAGATGTCTTTGCAGAAATTTTTTTTTACCTTGCAAGTGAGGGGAGAGATCACCTCCCTAGGGGTACAGCTGGGAAGACATGGGTCCAGGAAGAGTAGGGGAGCCTGGCTTCTAGCCTAAGGGAGAAAGTTGGATAAGGAAAATGAAATCTGTATTCTGAGAGAGGCAAAATAAGGACTGGAAATTTGGCAAAACATTTCATGAATGCCAAGAACTCTTTCGTAGTTCTACATACCATCTGTTTTTTTTTTTTTTAATGTTTATTTGGGGCGCCTGGGTGGCTCAGTTAGTTAAGCATCTGACTTCAGCTCAGGTCATGATCTCACAGTCTGTGAGTTCGAGCCCCGTGTCGGGCTCTGTGCTGACAGCTCAGAGCCTGGAGCCTGCTTCAGATTCTGTGTCTCCCTCTCTCGCTGCCCCTCCCCTGCTCATGCTCTGTCTCTCTCTGTCTCAAAAATAAATAAAAACATTTAAAAATGAATAAATAATGTTTATTTACTTATTATTGAGAGAGAGAGAGAAAGAGCACCTGCAAGCCTGCAAGTGGGGAAGGGACAGAGAGAGAGAAGGAGAGAGAGAATCCCAATCAGGCTCCACACTGTCAGCACAGAGCACGATGTGGGGCTCAGACTTACAAACTGTGAGATCATGAACTTAGCCAAAATCAAGAATCAGATGCTTAACCAGCTGAGCCACCCAGGCACCCCTCCCTACCATCATTTTTAACTCTCATAAGAAATGGTAGGAACAGGGTCATCTTATGAGCTAACCTATAATAAAGTACCTTTGTGACCGTTAGAAAAAAAACTGTTGCTCCAGACAGAGATAGTCCTCTGCCTGGGTGCATGTCTTGTTGAGTGGTAGGGATAGATTTTAGTCCACACCCACCCCTCAGCAGGTATCTCATGCAGTATGAAGCCTGCACAAGTGTATGGTGGCTATGAACAGAGTTAGGAATATGATTTCCATTTCATGGATGAGAGATTTGAGGTTCTCATAGGTATCATTTTTTTTAATGCAGGGGATTTTTGAAAATGCCTCGTTCCCACAGCTAGTAGGTAACAGACCTAGGATTCACACCTAGGTAATCACAAAAGTCTGTGCATTTCTCATGGAACTGCTTGTATCTCTTGTTATCATGTGTGTTCTCTCCCTCCCTCTCACTCTCTTTCTGTAAAGTATACATATTAATCAACTCTCTCCTCCACCCCTGTTCCACCAACAGTGAACGCTAGAGGCACAATCAGGTCTTTTTTACTGAAACAGAGATGACCCTGTTCTCAATATTTACACAAGGCCACTTAATCCAGTATGGATTGCCCGCAGGTTCTCTGAAATAGGCAGACAGAAATCAATAAAAGTATAATATGTTACTGCTTACACTGCTTCTTCTATTCTTAGTCATTTTACAATTTCCATTTGTAAATGAGGTAAAGAGAGGGCCAGGAGGGTTGCAAAGAAAGTCTTTTCCAAAGTAATGAAAAAGCTTGCCACCAAAGAGATTCAAACACCAGTTTGTACAGAGCTGGGGATTTCTACTTCTGCCAAAATGAGTCTAAATTCAACAGCAACACAAGGAGCTAAATCTGTTGGGTGAGTTACACATTACCTGGATAAATTAGATTTTCATGGGAGAGGTATTCATTCTTTCAAGTTGGTAGGACAAATTTCATGCATTGGAACAATTATTTACTAAATGCTAGAGGCCTAAAAGAGTTAACACAGCTTCGAAAGCAGCTGCATCTAATTGAAGGCATAGCTGGCGAAAAATCATTGATCAAGGGTCTTTGGGTACATGATTATGTGCTATATTCACATCGTGAAGAGACTGGCTCCTGCACTCTGGCAGTTTGTAATCAAAGCATAAAGCAGTGCCTGCTTTTCAGGAGAAGTGGAGAACTAGGCATGTTTTCAGGAGAGAATCAGGCCCAGGGTAAACTGTAAATAACCAGTGATGAAACTGTGGAAGGAAGTGGAGACTTGATTTCAGAAACAAAACAAACACCAGTGCTTTTAAACTGTGAGGGACAAAGGTGGAAAAGGAAAACTTGATGAATATGCGCAAGATCTGGTCCATAGAGTGGGGCAGGAAAGACCCTGCAGGAAGGTGTTATAAGAGTGGAGGTGTGAGGAGAAGGTAGACTAGTAGCTCCAAATAAAAGAAGACCTCGGGCACCTGGGTGGATCAGTTGGTTAGGTGTCTGACTCTTGATTTCAGCTCAGGTCATGATCTCATGGTTTTTAGGACAGAGTCCTGCATGGGGCTCTGCACTGACAGCATGGAGCCTGTTTGGGATTCTCTCCCCTGCTTGCTCTCTCTCTCTCTCTCTCTCTCTCCCCCCCAACCCGCCCCTCCCCCACTCATGCTCATGCATGTGCACTCTCTCTCTCTCTCAAAAAAAACAACTTGATCTCAAGGTGTTTTTATTCCCTTGGGAAGCCATACATACATACATACATACACACATACATACACTCAATTGCATTGTGGAACCAACATGTGTTATATCAGAATTTCTCAAAATTTAATGCAAATATAAAATTCCGAGGAGTTAAAAAATAGAGATTCTGATCCAACACGTTAGGAATGGTACCAAGACTTTGCATTTCTAATCATCCCTGCTGATATTGATGCTAACAATCTGTGAGCCTCAGGTTGAGGAGTAATAGAGGAAATTGAGGAAACAGGAAGGTGCTGTGGGAATGTACAGCAAGCAGTGTTACTGGGGAAGAATTCTAAGATGGGATACATGAACTGGGCTCTGGAAAATGAGAACCAGAAAGACGTGGGTTTTGCGATAAGGTTCAGTAAACTGTTGAGTGAAAAATAGATTTCATTCATTCAACAAATACTCGGTGAGGTGCAAGGCATCCCATAGCAAAATAATTGCTGTTTGAAGCTCTCATATCAATTTGATCCCAGGTAAAAATAAAACAGCTGTAGAAGCAATGGAAAATGAAAGGCCATGGCTCTATTTCAGAATACCAAATTTTAAAATGCTAGTATTGTTTCACCTTTGAAATTTTAAATTGTATTTTGTTCTTTAAAATATGAATTTTTGGAGATTTTAACCTCAAAATTTTATGCACACTTCTTCTTGGAATGGACAAGCCAAAGTAGTTGGGTGTTCATTCTGCTGGGCTTGTATTTTGCTTGCCTATTATGGTAGGCAAATTAAGGACAAAGACCTCATTTCCATTGACTCAGCACCAAATGACTTGTTTCAAGATGAGAGTAAACAGTAGTCATGTAGGCAGCCTTTAACTATGCAGCAGGTGTTGACACCTGTAGCTACTTAATTCTAGCCAAGATAATCACCTCTCTCTCAAGGCAGCTGGCCCATGTAAAGCGCTGTCCACCATTACTGAAACTATTTGGAGATATTAAGTCATGGTCTTCCTTCAGAAAATGTAACAAGAGAAGGGAAGGTTGGGATACCAGGGAACCACTTTGGTCAATAATGCATGTAGTTTAGGCTACACCCACTAGTACTCATGCAGCCAAGCATGGAACTACAACACCTGGACAGTCTGGTCCTGAGCCAGACAACATCAGCTTGCAAAGGGCACCACCTGCCAAGGGCTACGTCTAGAATTGGTTAGAAAAGTGCTAATGTAGGAGGAAAAAAATGATAAGGCCTTCTCAGACAGGAAGTCACTGCATCATTAGAATTCTCTAGTAAATTTAGCTGTAGTTAATTTGACCTTGCAATAGATGAATGTATTATTTGAGATTCAGGGTATATATTTGTGCATGTCTGTATGCATGTGCATGATGCATGGTAGAAAGCCCCCTCCCACACAAACACACACACCCTAAGTTCTTTCAGGTTGTAATCACTACAAATGGTTCCCATTACACTGGAGATTAGCAGATGCTCATTACCATTTATCAAATTGGGCATAAGGAGAGCAAACTGCTAGGGCATTAGCTCTCCCTAATGATACCACTGTGCCCTCATGCTTCAGCAACACCGCCCTCTTTCATATTTCTGAAGACTCTATATTTCAGCCTTTGCTCCAAGGCCTCAAACAAAAGGCCTTTATATACAAGGCATGTGTTTTTAAGGGACATTTAGGCCATCTTTTAAATGAGATAACAATACAGTAATATGCAATCATAAACTTCAAATATTAGGATAAATTCTGTCCTTTAAGCAAGAGGGTATCTGAATAATTCTGGAAAGATGAGTCCTCATTCTGTTTTTTAAATACCTCAGGGAAAGAAACTCTACGTTTGCACTTGATAATCCAATTCTAATATATTTTTTTAAATATCAGTGTACATTTATTTAGTCTATTTCAACCATTTTTAATGGAACAGATACTCCCTCGGTCCAGGTTTATATGTTAAATTTAGGACTTTAAAAACTGGAGATTACAATCCTGTAAAAATGTGTTATATTTTTAAATGCATTATTTCCTATTATACATAATTTTATTAATAGAAAACCGTTACTGGCAGTTCATATACAAATCTCTAAAGCTTCCTGTATCCTTTCCTGAGTATTCTCTCAGTTTGTTCTACCAAAACATTAATCCCAGAAAATGTCAAAACATCATTAAAAGCCCTTTTCACCATAACACCCGTCTCAATTTTTTTAATCTGCTTTCTCTAGTGTGTCATGGGCAGGAAGGGACTTCTAGAGATGGCCTAGATGGATTGAGAATGTGGACAAAGGAAATTTTCTGTCTTCTTGGACATATCAGTCTGTCAGAGGTGAATCAAATTCTCTCTCTTTCAAGGAGGATCAGCATTGTGTAATATCACTGCAAGATGCAAGCTTTTTTTAAATAACAAGTCATGAATAAGAAATTGGGGCAGTGTTGCAGCTCTGAGCTTTATCACCAATTTTTTTAAATATGTTGAAAGCTTAATTTGGTCAGCTATTTTCCCAAAAAACATAAAAATAGGAAAATAGCAGACGTAGCAAAATAACCTATGTCTACTGTCAGGCTCATGTGAGAAGAAAGGACTGACACCAGCAAAAGCCACAGACCACTCCCCAGCTATAGTGTAAGAATCTAATTGTAATGTCCACATCATGGTTCTCCAGAGTTTTAAGAGTCTTGGAGTGGCTTTTCATTTGCCAGAGAACTACTGTCCCCACACATATTGGGACACATACAGTGATGGTTGCTAATCAATATACTACTGGATAGCTAAGATCCCAGAGATAAAAATGAATGGTAAAACTCATGTTTAGGGCACCTGGGTGGCTCAGTCAGTTAAGCATCCAATTTTGGCTCAGGTCATGATCTCGAGGTCCATGAGTTCGAGACCCATATCAGGCTCTGTGCTGACAGCTCAGAGCCTGGAGTCTGCTTCAGATTCTGTGTCTCCCTCTCTCTCTGCCCCTCCCCCATTTGCAAGCACTCACTCGCTCTCTCTGGCTCTCAAAATAACTAAATGTTACAAAAACAATCACGTAGATCGATCATTCATTTTCAGCTGGGGAACTAAGCTGCAGAGATACTCAAAAACATGTCTGGTGTCACTTTCCTTGAACTCAGATTTCCTAAATGCCACATCAAGGCTGGATTGTGTATATCAAGAAAACCCAATATTTAATTAGAATTTGATTTCCAGAAGATATAAATAAGACTCAAGAGATAAAAGATCTGATTGCAAGTCAATGTTAATCTTTAAGTATTAAGAAAGATATATAACAAAATTGGCTGTGGAGCCAAAACACTGGATTCAAGTCTCAACTGTGCAATAAGGCAAGTATAAATGGGCAAGTTGTTTTTCTCACCATTAAAGTAACAAGATTAGCGTACATGCTTTGGAAGATCTCTTCCAGTTTTAAGTAATAATTCTTAATTTATTGTACTCTGTGTTTACCTATAATAAAGCAAAGTATCACTTATGGCTCCTTTCTAGATTCTTCAGTGGCTTCTTTTTCTTCTTGGTCTCTTAAATACTGGGCTTTATGTAAGTTCAGCCTTAGCCTTTTTTTCTTCTTCTCACTTTATGTTTCTGTTGAGAATCTCATCAACTCTTCTATCTTTAGTCATAATCCATATGCATCTGATTGACTAATTCCATACTTGTTTGGTAAGATTGTTGTCAATTCTGTCTCAGAAATGCTTCTCAAATATTTCCTCTATTCCCATTTCTGCCGCCACAGTTCACAACTCAGTATCCTTGGAAAGTTGCAAAATTTTCCCCAATTGTCTGTCTTCAGTCTTTCCCTCTTCTAATCCATCCTCTCCATGGCTTTCAAGGTCATTATTTTAAAACATAACCTGATCATTTCTTATTTCTTGCACTCCAATTCAAAACTCAAATTATTCTCTCCACTGATCTTCCATTAACAGGAAATTGTCTTATAACTCTGATTCAAGCTTAATTTCCTACATTTCCTTCATACTTTTTGTCCACAGCAATCACACCAAAGGATTTGCCCTTACCTAAACATACTACTATTTCCTGCATCACTACAAATAACTAAATGATTTTCCAAAAGACTGTGAACTCCAGCAGGGCAGGGGTTACATCACAGTCATTTTACATGTTCAAAGCCTGCTGGGGCATTTTGTACTTAGTGGGAACTCAGTAAATGTTTTTTTGTTGTTGTTGTTTTGTTTTGTTTTTTAATGAGTTAATTCAGGAACTAATTGGTGAGGAAAGATGAAATGAACATGGAATGATACCTTATAGAAATGTTTTTAAAGCACTGAAAATAAAGAATGCAAAATGCAAATTAACTTTTTCTATGTTTGATACTGTTCTAATGTAAGCTCTGGTATCAAATAGAACTATAAATATAGACAGATCTCTGATTCACCTATCTATGTACTCTCCTGTCCTAAAATAAAGCAGAAAAGAATATAAGCCTCTATAGGAAGACATCAATATAGTTGTGCTGAATCCCTATTGTGAGACCGGCATTTACAGCTCTGTGTATTAGTTGTCCTAGATTATAAATCCTACCCTGGCTCTTAATTATTCAGATACCAAGGGATTCATTTACTACAGCTACCGCTGCATTATAGCATGCTAATCCAAGGCCAGTTTAACATTTCTTATATTTATTTTTGCATGTGTTCCATTTCTTAAGGGGTTTTAAACATTTTAAATCCTATTTAGAAGGCTATTTATTTTCATAGAATTTTCTATGACTTCAAGAGTGTTTATGTTGTTTGCACTGTTACCTAACATTCCCAGTTATTCACTTAACAAAAGTCAGTAGACATGTGTGCTGCATATTTGAGATAGCAAATCTTACACCATCTGGTTTAGGTACCAGGATATCTTAGTAGTGAGCTATACTTGCAGATAATTTTGCATAACAAGAGCTTTTAAAGCTGTAACTAGACCTATCTTTCACACATGTGATGCTAACTCTTAAGCTGTGGTCATGTATTTCAGGGAGACCATCTAAGAATGAAAGGTTCCTATTTGATCTTGTGTGTGTGTGTGTGTGTGTGTGTGTCTTTTAAAATTTATCTCCCACTCTGTCAATACCTACATAGTGTTAGATACAGTTAGGAATTAATCACAGAGTTTTTCAAGATATCTTTATGGACACTGAAGTATCTGTTCTGGAAAATGGCTCAGTAGGTGGATTCATCACTGATGGAATATTTATAAGAGTTGACTGCTAATGGAGTAATAGACTATAAAATATTTCTAAGTTTGTACAACTCTCTAGTGGAATTCTATTTCATATCCTCACTGTGAAATCCCTGAAGGAAGGGCCCATATTCCATTCATTCAATCATTCATTTATCAAATATGCTTGGAAGTATCTTATCTACTAGTTACTATGCTTGGCTTTGAAAAGGGAACATTGTACAAAACAATAGCATCTTAATTTATCTCTTTATTTCAGATTAGGGCTTTGAAAACTATTCTTACAACTGATAGGAGGCTTTCCAATAGATTAAGATAATGATGGGCCCTAGGGCACATTTCCCTATGGTGAAATTCATACTTATTTCTTCTCCTCCTCTCCAAAGCTTCCCTCACTATAGGGAAATTTTTTTTTTTTCCCTACCAACTTCCAGTCACAAAGATTCAGAGACCAAACACGTGTAAACCAAACAAAGAGGCAATTATCAAATATTTAATGAACAACTATTAGGTATGGATCCTTCATTTACTAGCCAAAGGTTGGTTGGGCACATACTGTGTGTCAGGTACCAATCCAGGCACTGTACCACAGTTAGCTGGGGATAAACAAGTATCAAGTGAATAAGTCCTGGCCTCAAAACATGTTCATCTAATTTGAATGTGTCTCTCCACTCTACCAACTGGAGACAAATATGCTGAATGCTGTCTAATCACTACCACACCTAAATCCTCCAAAAGAAGCTGTGTGTACTCTTCAGCCTACTGCTCAGTTTGTCCATTTTAATAACCTTTGATTTAAAGAGAAGGAAAAGGTACACAAAAAGCAACATACTCTTAACTATACTTTCTGGCCTTTGGGCTGAAATAACAGAGGATTATTAACGCTGCCTCATTTAATAACTATTAACCTAATTACCTGGAATGGAGAGGTGCATTTGGATAGTCCAGGAGCTGGAAGAACTTTTCCATCATAAAGAGCTGCCATCCCTTACTGGGGATTATTAATTCTGCTTCTTCATCATCTGAGGGTCTAGCAGAAAGCTGTGCTGACTGAGCATGTCCCATTTAGGATATTTTCCATCAGCACATTGGGCTTGATCCCATTGTGTTTTAGGTTTTTGTTTTTGTTTTGTGTGTGTGTGTGTGTGTGTGTGTGTGTGTTTCCCTCATGCCCTGAGGAACAGTGAGAGTAAGATTTTGGGTTTAATAACAAATGTAAAAGCTCAGTAAAATGCAATGCAGTATCCAGGTTCCTCAGCTTCCCTAGAGCACGATAATAGCTTTTACACATTATATAACACTGCTTTCTTTGTGCCATTCTTCTGTTGCAGGAATGACAAGGACTTTCCATTATTTATTAACTTATGTTCAAATTTATCCACTCCACATCTGTGGCCTTTGCATAACCTCAACCCACTCTACCTATTCTGATTATCTATTTCCACACTGGGCCACACATTCTCTACTTTGGAAAGCTCACCTTCATTGTCTTTTTTTTTTTTTTTAATATAGCTAGAATTTGTTTCTATACTCCTTCCTCTCTTAATGTAGTTGGAATTTCTATTGCATGCTATGTATGTTTTACACATTTGAGTACTAAATTACATACTATCATTGAACTATGCAGCAAGAATCCACCAGAGAGTGATGAGTGGACTATTTTCTTACCTTTACCTGAGTGATATAATAATGTTCTTATACTTTGACCCATTGATTCCACCCTGATGTAGTTATATAAAGGAAATCAGTAGAAGAAGGAAAATATACATGGATATTCATCACAGCTGGAGGTGGGTGCTGGGGCTGTTGGGGACTGGGCAATTCAATTATTGTATATCAACTCCAAGAAGTATTATGTTGGTATTATAATTATACAGTTTAGCAACATGGAAACTTTTAAAATTTAATATTAAATAAAATAATTAGAATTCTGATTAGTGTTCATGCAACTATATATTTTATGTCTACATAGAAAGGAGAAATGGAAAGGAGTGAAAACAAAACAAAAAAAAATTGAAAGGTGTATGGAAGTTCTTTGAGGGCAAGTATTTTTGTATGTTTTATTCAGTGCACAGAAACGTAGATCAACACTAGGCAAATAAGAGATGTTTAATAAATACTTGTTGAATGAATGAATAAATATTTATTATGAGTGGTGGGACTGTAGGTGATATGTCTTCTTTTAGTATTTCTTCTTCCATTATAATGATCTCTGAGGGGGAAAAATGGACGTGTGTGGGGAAAACATAAGGAAATATGCATTTGTAACTGAAACATATCCTTGATTCATACATGGACACTTCTGGGGTAACCCCAGGTGAATGAAAAAGAAGACAAGTTAGACAAGTTAAAGTGACTCATATTATCTTACTTTGTTCTCATAATACTCCACTGAGGTGGGTGTTATTATCATCCTTTTATATATAATGAGACTTATCAGATTCAGAAAAGTAAATTACTTAAAACACTGATGATGTATCAAAATCAAACATCTTGGAAGGAACTGAAAAAGTAAAATTTTAAATGGTGAGCAAGAGGCAAAAGCCAGAGTGGGTACAGCACCCACATCAATGATTCTCTTTCTACACTTACAGAATGTATAAAATAAAGGAAAATAAATTAGAAAAAAAAATACAACTTTGTGAAAAGCAGCCCAGTCCCTTGAGCAGTATTTAGGTTAATATACAATCCCTCCTCTAATACTGGAGATTATGGCTACCATAATGGATAGCAAAGCAGTATCACGGCACTGAATTGTGTTGTCTCAATTTAGGAAACTGCAATCTTCCATGTATTTGAATGCTGATGGATTGTGCTAAGTGATTGGATTTAAAGTGAGCAGAGAAAGGTAATCAGCATTACAATTTCATGCGAGGATGGCCTTTTTATCCTTCTATGTGTGGAAGTAAATGACAGTAATGGGATCTCTTTATTATTTAGTTCATCTAAGTGTTCTCCTCTATCAGCTTTAGATCAAAGACAGACAAAGGTTTAATCTGCGTGGAGGATGCGCAGTGGAATGTGTTACCAGCTGAAGCCAAGCAACTGTTTCCATACAAAAGACACCGGTTACTTGGGCATGAGAGAGACAGACAGACAGACAGAGGGGAGAGATAGGGGAAGGTAGGCCTGGGGGTGGTTAACAAGCAACATTTTTTAGTCTCTTACGTATGCCTAGACTTGTTTGTGTCTGAAGACACATACTGGTGGCGGCAACCTTCTCAGGTCATTCTCTCAGAACTCTAGATAGAGTTTCAGATCCTTTTGCAATATGAGAGACTCAGATTGAAAAATATTGGGCAATACTATGGACAGCTTATTTGTGTTCCTCCCAAATTTGTGTGTTGAAACTTAATCCCTAGTGTATTTGGAGGTGGAGATTTTGTGAGGTGATTGAGTCATGTGGGTGGAGCCCTTGTGAATGGCATTAGTGCCTTTGTAAAAGAGACCTCAGAGCAATCCCTTCCTCTTGGGCCCTGTGAGGACCCAGAAGACTGCCATCTATGAACCAGGAAGCAGGTTCTCACCAGAGAATGAATATGGTAATGTCTTGATCATGGATTTCCCATCTTCCTGAATTACAAGAAATAAATTTCCATTGTTTAAGCCACTCAACTCAATCTTTGGTATTTTTCTTTTTCTTTTTTTAAATTTTTAAAAATTTATTATTATTATTATTATTATTTTTTTTTTTTTTTTTGAGAGAGAGAGACAGAGCATGAGCTGGGAAGGGTCAGAGAGAGCGCGAGACACAGAATCCCAAGCAAGCTCCAGGCTCCGAGCTGTCAGCACAGAGCCTGACATGGGGCTTGAACCCATGGACCGCAAGATCACGACCTGAGCCGAAGTGGGGCACTTAACCAACTGAGCCACCCAGGCGCCCCTCTTTGGTATTTTTCTTATTGAAGCCTAAATGGACTAAGATAAACACTAAATTGAAATGTCCTTGTTTCAGCCAGTCGGGCCCCTATAACAAAGTACCACAGACTAAATGGCTTATACACAACAGAAGTTTATTCCTTAGCTCTCTGAAGGCTATAAGTCTGAGATCAGGGTGCCAGCATGAGCAGGTGCTGGTGAAGGCCCTCCCCTGAGAAGATGGCTATTTTCTCTTTGAATCCTCACATAGTGGAGATGGTACCCAGAGCTCCTTGGAATCTCTTTTATTTGTGAATTTGGAGGGGACCAAACATTCAGCCCATCACAGTCTTTGAACTTTTTTTTTTTTTTTTAAATCAATGGGTATTTGCAAGAGGAGAGCAAAAATTGTAATTCAGAGCATTGTTGGTGATTTCTCATTAGGAGTGAAGGCAGAGCCCAATGACTTTTAATTTTATCCTTAAAATGAGGCTTAAGGTTTCTTCTGCATTACTTTAAACTTTTCTAATTCCATGTCTTATATTTTAAAATAGTCTGGCATAAAATGACAAATAGGATAAACTTAGTCTCTTCCATTCTTTTTTTTTTAATCTTCCCCTTTCTGTGGCAAGATTCTGTCTTCAGCACTCCTCACCACTCATTTTCACTCAACCCCTACTATCCAATGCTCAACACAGGATTGCTTCTGCCTCTGAGAAGCTACATAAACCTATGTAATCCTATCATTGTCACTTCTTCCTTCTTAATATTTCTCATCTGGAAAAAAAAGTCTTTGGGGATTACTGTAAATATTAAAGTAGATAGTATATAGAATATTTTGAAAATGTAAAGAGCTATACCAATGTGATTTTTATTATAGTGCCCCATAGATTTAGGGTTCCAGTCTCCAGTGCATTTCCACCAAAATCCCTTTAGGACCTACCAGGTGATAGGTAATAAACAGAAGCATTGACAGATGATGAAAAGGCAAATAGATACTGAAAATCAGATAGTATAGATGAGTCAATCTAGAAGAAGACTGAAAACTAGTCACTGGATTTAGTAAAGCAGAGGTTGTTGGTGAGTTTGAGAAAGTGGTGTAAGAGGCTACTGAGAGCAAAGCCTGACTGGAGTCATTTCAAGAGAAGAATGAGAGGCAGAGAAATTAGACACACAAAGTATAGGCAACTCTTTTGAAGAGTTTTCATGTAAAGGAGCAAATAAATGAGTTGGTAGCTAAGAAGACACCTGACAATCAGGTTTCTTCATAGACTGAAGAGAAGGACTCAGTAGAGAAGAAAAAAATGATAATACAGGATGAGACTCTGGAATGCCTTTGGATAGGCAAATAGGGTAACATGGGGAGCCCAAAATAGTTGGCATTGGCTGCACAGACATTTCATCCACCATAATAGGACAGAATATAGCAGTGATGCTAGCAGCTGGATAGGTATGGTGGTGGGGCTTACCGGACTTTTCTTCTAAATGAATCCTTTTTCTTAGTGAAATAGGAAGCATGGTCATAGCACTGAGAATGAGTTGGAGTTCAAATAAGAAAGGAAAAAGCGTAGAATATTTATTTAGGATTTTGGAGGAAGAAATGGACTAGAGTGCTGTGGTATGATTTCTGGGTAGTTTTGAGAGCTCAGATGAGGTTAGAGGTTATAATTTAGAGATAGACTATAGGCACAAAGTAGAAGATAATTTGGAAATCAACATGGCTAAGGTTTTGCTAAATGAGTACAGAGAAGCAAGAAGGGGCAAGAGAATTTAGGATAAGTGTTAGGGAATGGTAATAATAGTTGACCAGGAAAGCGAGGGCCTGAGGAGAATGAGAGAGTGAGAAGGAGCTAAGATCAACATCAGGTCCAAGGACTATTGGAGTCAGGGAGAAGGAGAAGAGAACTGAAAATAAAAGAGATAATGGTCAGAGTATAGAGTTTAAATGTGATAATGGAGGGACTGCACTATATCAGGATATATGGTATAATGAGAGTCTTCCCCCAGACACCTGCATGGCTTGCTCCTTAAACTCCTTTAAGTTTTCTTCCCTAAAGCACTTCTCAGGGAAAACTTTCCTCATTGGCTTATTTAAAATTTCAATTTCTCTCCAGACTCACTGGTGCTTACCTTTTCTTATATTTCCTTAATTTTTTTTTTTTTTTTACCATTTCAGACTCTGTATATATTCATTTACTTATTTTATTGTATTTCCTTCCTCAATTGGTCCTGAGCACCAAAAGTTATGTCTGTTTGATACCTATAGCATGTTTAGTGACTAGAATACTCCTTGGTACATAGCTTAAGCACTCTCTATATTTTTGTTGAATGACCTGAATAAAACAATTTAATTTTTTAATGTGGGAATTCCAAAGAGCCAGGAGAAAAAAATCATCAAGTTCTCTTAATTTCATGGCTCTTCTGGACATTTGAATTTCCTGAATAGCTGAGGATGAATTCATGCAATTCCTATTAAGTGTAACTATTCTTGAAAAGAAATCTAAATAAACAGAGAATATGGAGCTGTTCTTCCCTATAAGTTGGATTAAATGAAACACTATTTAACCAGCCTATGTCATTATTATAAAATTAGCTATTTAGATTCTCCTGAGGGGTGTGAGTGTGAATTTTGTTCTCTTGCCAAGGGTTGCTAGTGATCTGGATATTATAATACATTTAGTTATGTCTATTCCTTTGTCTCTTTTCTGTCATGCCACGAGCTATTACTCTGGACTACATGTGTGTGGCATGCCTCTAACAGCTCATCCCGCCACACACCTGCCCTTACTCCTTCATTTGCTGTCTTCATACAATTGGACCAATTTTAAGCGATTTGTGTGAAATAGGAGAATATAGACATTAAGTAACGGCATGAGTGCCACTGATGAAATTGAGCTCTAGGTAACAGAGTTTTTCTTCCTTGGTTATGTACTTCTAGATTCTTAACTGTATGCTAGAAAGGGGAAGTTGATAGACTTGAATTAACAAAAGGTAAGGAGTTACTGTAACTTGGGTCATGTGGTACTTTGGTCCCTCAAATCCCCTCTTCTTATGTGATGGCTGCCTCCTCCAACTCTTCATTGGCCAACTCTACAGAAGTAGAGCTAAACACTTAATACCTCATAGAAATGGGTGAGAAAGAAGAAGGTCACCAATTAAGATCTTCTGGGTGGAAAAATTCTGCTCTTAAAATGTGCCCATTAATAAAATTTCCATAGCCCCCTAGGACAAATTTCCATTTGAAGATACATTCAAGTAGAAACAGCAAATGGGGAAATATTTTAAAAAGACAGAAAAAAAAAAAACCAGCAGTGTTCTCTAATGGTTTTAAGAATAATGCAAAGGTCTATGATAAATCCTGAATAATTCACCTGACCTAGATTTAAATAGCACAGGTAATTCATGCAGCAATAGACATTTGGTTACTTAACAAATATTCCTATAGGGACAAGTAATACATTTATAGTTTTAGTTGTGTGCTGTGTTTAGAGTCTCAGTTCTACTCTGTACTTTTGGAGGACTATTAGCCATGTAAGAGTCTGGAAAGCAGAGTTTTTGTTTTTTACTGGTCTCTGATATAAATTGTCAAGAGTCACAGCCCTGACCATTATACTTTCTGGCTTTCAGCTTCCTCATCTGTAAAATAATCCCTCAAATTTCAGAGTCAAAATTCCACAACAGCTTGGGACTGGATTAAAGGACTGAGGAGGAGTTCTGGTTCCACCCAGTAGAGGGCAGTGTTACCTAGACAAGATCTCAGCATGCATACAGGACAGAGGGAGCAATGGAAGCTGAATTCGGAATAGAGAATGGGTAGCTACCTATCTCTCAGTCTTGAGTCACCAGACCACAAATGCTTCTCCACAAAATGGCAATTTCAAGCAAGTGTAGAAATGCACTCCTCCTCAATCATTTGCCACGATTCCCAAAATGGACACATTACTCATTTCTACTGGAATATGAACAGGAATTTAAACTCCTACAATCTGTGTTGTTTTCTGAAATTTAAAGTTTGTTCTATGAATACATTCATTTATATAAAATACAGCAGCTTGTCTATACATATTGAGCATTTAAAAATTACAGTTGAAAGTGGCAGATTTTTATCCTGCAAAAATATTTAAGAAGTATTTATAAAGTTTGATTATGTTTAATATGCTAAGAGAGGAAAATTTAATTGTACTTTTTAATATACAAATAACCAAAGTCGTTGGCTGGTGACACATAGATGATTTCAAAGTTCTAAGTGTCTAATCCGTAGTTACAATATTGGATGAAGAACTGAATCTTGAACAGTTTGCAAAGTTCACAGAATGCCTCACATTAGAGCGGCCCCCTATGGGACACAAGAGCTGTCTAAGAATATATTCTCTAATAGCCAGACCAGTCTGGTGGGCTACGACCGGTGTATATAAAGTAAAATAGTAGCAGAATTAGATAGTTTAAGATAAAATAGCACAAGTAGATAGTTTAAGATGCTGTCTGTACAATACAAATGATAATTCAGTAAGAGGTATAGCAGTATTTGTTGAAAACTGACAAAATGGATCAATCAAGACATCAGTATGAAAAATGGAGGACACTTATTGGGATGAGCACTGGGTGTTGTATGTAAGCGATGAACCATGGGAATCTACCCCCAAAACCAAGAGCACACTGTACATACTGTATGTTAGCCAATTTGACAATAAATTTTATTATTGAAAACATGGAGAAGTCTTCATTAAGGGGGTGCCATTTAACAACAGAAAAATTAGGCAATGCATGTAAAAATATGTTAAAAAGTCAAAGGCACTGTGCACATGTGAGATAGTATTGTTATCATTACTACAACTTTGGAGTTCATGTTCATCCTGAAATCCTGTACTTTGTGACTTATAAAGGCACTTTAGTACAACCTAGCAACTTCTGCTTCTTCTTTGATCTCTATCACTGATGGAGGGCCTACTTGCTTTTTTTCTTCTTCTCTCAGTATAAATGCCTAAGCCTAAAAGGAAGGAGTTAATTTGAGAATGATGTAATCCTACCTGGGCCCAGCATTGTGACCTGGGCAAGTCCGCAGCCTAGAGAGCAACCATCTGTCTTTCTGTGCAATGCCCCACCCGTGCTATTCCTGGCTAAAAGACTGTTCCCTCTCAGGGGGAGTTAACAGTTTCTCAGATCAGGAGAAAGCCTGGCTACTTGAAAGAAAATAAAATCATGCTCTCCCCTCCCCACTATCTTTTGCCTGTAGCAACTCTAAGTGCAATAAAATGTGAGAGTAGAAACGCATTGCTATGGCAACAAAGTGTACTCTAATAATGAAGATGGTATCTAACAAGCAGGAGCAAGAAGAACTTTAAGGGAGAGTGAAAGGAAGTGCACTGTGAGGAAGTAGGAAGGAAAAAGAACATAAGAACTTTAAAGTTTTCCATTCTTCAGCCTACACATATTAGCCCATTTAGAAAAGGTGGATTTCTGTTTTGGCCAACTTCCTCCTTAGGGTATTTGGTATCTAGTACTTCCTATAAGCAGGCAGAAGGAGAGATGAGCCCATTTGATGCAGAAACATGGAACAATAGACAATTGTTCAGGTGGTCCACAGAGGTGTATCTTGACCCTCTGCTTCACAGTCCAGCTTCCCATGGCTAGGTCCAAATTCTTTGATATGATAATTCTCTTCGCCACTGCCAACTGAATAGGGGCTGAGAAACCCTCCTGTACCCATTATGCCTCCTTTGAAAAGGAGTAAAAGAAACCTCATTTAAAATGGAGCCTGGGAGCCCTGAAGGGGGCGCTCTCCAAAGTGTACCACTCTCGGCAGCCTGTGAAAGCAGTAGGGAGAACAAAGATCCCTCCCTGCCCAGCAACAATGCACTAACCACCTTTTGCAGTCAGTAAGGAAGAGCCACAACCTCAAAATCTTGTTCTTCTTCAGTGAACTTTGGTTCCAAACTACCCTCCGCCATCTTCCCCTAGAACCTACTAAAAGCTTACCTTCCGTCTGTCTTGTGAACTTGCCTACAGTCCTTCCCTAGTTTGCTTGTCCTGAATTGCTATTCTGGAATAAACTCATCTTTGCTAATAAAATAACTGGCTATTGTAGTCTTGAAGTTAACACTAGAACGAACATACAAGTCAAGGACTCTTAAGGAAAATAAAGAGGGGCAGGTAAGAATCAGACACCGACTTGAAGTAGACTGAATTTATCTCACCTCTTCTTCCAAAAAATGTTAAAGTCAGGTATTCAGAATTGGCTAGGTTATGCCACAAACAAATTAACTCCAACATTTTAGGGGTATAAGCAGCAAAGGTGAATTTCTGAGTCACAGTATCCATTAACCACACCTAGAAAAGAAGCTTAGGTCCATATATCCCCCATTCCCGAAATTAAGATGGATTTTGCAAGTTGTCAGGGCATGGTGAAGAAGAGTATCTGAGGGTCTGTATCAGAATGAAATGCTCTGATCTATAAATGACACATGCCACTCATGTCACCTCTTCCTAAAACCCATTGGCCAGAACAACCCTATTCATTTTAAGAAGGCAACAATGAGTGACAATCTTCCCAGGGGTCTGGAAGAAAAAACATAGATTACAAACATTTTAGGAGCCTCCCATAATATTAGCGCACCAAGACTTTTTAGATAGGTTGTGTATAACAAAGCTTTTACTTAATATACATGTTTATTTTCTTTTGGAAAGTAGTAGACCATTGTCTTATATAAAACCTGTCCTATTCCCTACAAGAATGTGTCTATATGAGGACCCAGAAGCATTGGTACAGGGGCAGCATGATCATTTAGACTCACATTGAAAACTGAGCAGTTGGCGGACTCACTACTGGCAAGACTCCAGTGGCAAAGTTTTGCGAGGGGGTAAGTTGAAGCTTTGTCATCCATCTGAAGGTGAGAAGGTGGATCTAAGGTTAAGATTTTCAAAATCAGAAAAATTCCAGAGCCTCATGATGGCTGTACTGACTTGATCTCTTTCAGATCTTAAAGGTGTTCCCTATCTTAAAACAAAAATGAAACAAACTAAAACAAAGCCAGTTTTCCTCCTTTCTCTTTAAACTCTTTAAGCTCAGTTAAAGCCCCACTTCTATTCATTCCATTCTTTGAGCCTCCATTGCACTTACAATCAGCAAGTGTTTCTTCAAACATTTAATAGTTCTCTAACATTCCAATTTTTCTCCCCACTCAAAAGAAGCCTTGTGACAACAGTAACCTTACCTTTTCCCTTTAGCAATCCCTTTTAGCACTTAGCACAGTGCCATTACAAAGTTGGCAGACAATACATATTTATTGATTATGCCAGTAATTGGAAAAGGAAGAGTTTTTATTGAGAATAATGGACCAGGCTAATGCAAATATACTTTGGATAACTATGTTGTCACTGAAAGCTTTATTTTTAAAAGACAGCTCTGTGATGCGGAGTTGACTGACAGTTCAGTTCCTTTAAGCCCCTTCCAGTGAGGTGGGAAAGCCATCAAAAGGGAGAGGGAGAGAGAGAGAGAGGGAGACAAAGGTGGGGGGGTGGGGAGAGAAGCTAATGTTGGGAACAATATGGTACAGGAAAGTAAGAATTGAATTAGAACTTGGACCTTGGATTCTATTATTGGCTCTGCCACTCACCAGCTTATGTAAGGGGGGCCTCAACATCTTCATCTATGTAAAAGGACACCTGCAATTGCCTGGCCTACTGCTCAGAATGCTGTGAGAATGGAACAAAATCATGTAAGTCAAAGGAGTGTGAAACTTTTAAAATACTTTACAAATATAATGTTAAAGTGGGGTCATTAAGAAGGACCCAACTTGTATCTAATGTCTTTTGTGCTGCTGGAACAATTTAAGGAAGCTTAGGGGATATGTGATAAACCCCTGACAACACATGTTCTGAACTCTTTGAAAGCCTTGTATCTAATCAGCAGAAGGTCCTGTTGCTAATTGCAGGGGGTTTCTCCATGGGCATCGAGTTCAGTTTGTAAAGTGTGATATTTATAACTTTCTGAAGCCTCAGTCCCTCTCAGAATCCCAGGAAATAAGAGTGTGATCTGATTGTGACTGTAGATTGCAGGTTGATATTGCCAGGCTGGTGGTGATTTCTAACAAAAGCAGAACAGCAGGTATCATTGAGAGGAGAGCACTAAAGCTTTCCATATCTCTAAAAGGACCCGCTTCCCCTCCCTTCTCCCTTTCCTCCCTTCCTCCCATCTGAAGAGGAAAAGACCATGGCTGGAGCCAGAACAAATCGGCTCACCTGCAAAGGCAGACACTGACAATACTGGTGAGACGGGCTACTGGGGGCTCTGGCAGTGGAGAGAGAATTACTAATGGCAGGAGAAATTCACATGGTGTTGGAACATGTGGGTAGGAAATCACAAGGATCTTTCATGAATGGCAGGGATTCTATGGAGGAACCATGTTAATACTTGAGCCCAGCAGCCACATGCCCAAGAGATGCTGCTATGGGGGGAAGCGAGGCAGATCCAGCACCTGCAAGGCAGATTCAGTTTTGGCCCCAACTCTTAATTCTATCCTTAGCTTCTGTGAACATTAGTTTTCTCACCTGAGAAACAGCAACATAGCAAAAATAAAAGCCATTCAGAGCTTTGGTGTAAGAATAAAATAAGAATACTTACAAGAAGGGCCTTCCTTTTAATTAGAATAATTGGTATATCATTTGTAATTATGAAAAGACTTTATGGCAGTATCCTGCACCTCCTCAAGAGACCTAGACCAGGAGGATTATGACTGATCGTGATGCAGAAGGAGAGAAACAGACCTGGGAGCTAAAGAACTTATATCCAGCATCATGGACCTAACACAGCCTGAATGCTCAAAAATGAGGGAGGCAGATTTGGTCCCGTGATTGCATCATGGAAATCCTGAGATTCTGCTCGTGAGGATATTCAGCAAAATATCCTTTTGGCCCTATGAGGCTATCCACATCCTAGTCCCCAGAGCCTGTGAATATGTTATTTTGCATAGCAAAGGAGGGAATTAAGGTTGCACATCAGGGCATATTAAAATAGGATGATTATCCTAGATTATCCAGTAGACCCAATGTAATCAAAAGAATCCTTGGAAGTGGGAAAGTGTGGAAGAAATGCAATGACAGAAGCAGAGTGGGAGTACTCAACCAGCTATAGTTGGCTTTGAAGATGGACAAGGGGGAACATGAAGGATTGAATGTGAGGAGCCCCGAAACACTAGTAAAGGCAAGAAAATTATTTTCTCCCAGAGCATCTAGAAGGAACACAGCTCAGCCTACACTTTGATTTTAGCCCAGTAAGATCCGTCCTGGTTCAGACCTGTAACCTATAGAACTAGGAGGTAATAAATCTGCGTGGTTTTAAACCAGGAAGCATGTGGTAATGTATACAGCAGCAATAGAAAACAAATACTCAAAATAAGCTATCTGACGCTAAGTAAGTTCTTTTGAATGTTAATATCAAGAGTTAGCACATCAGAAAGGTGAGTATCTAAATGAAACAAAGAATTCAGAGAATATAAACTGTAAAACAGACATGAAGTTGCCACTTTTAACATCTGTAACCACAGTCTAAAGAAACAAGATTAAATCTGAGACAATCACAGAAGCTCACTCTCTTCACTGAGGCCCAAATGGTCTTTCGAGAACATTAATCTGACCTTGACAAGCCCTTGTTTAAAATGCTTTGTAGACCCCACATCACAAAACAATACATTTAAATTTTTATTTCTGTGATCTTTTTCTTATTTCTCCAGCTTCACCTCCTTCATCTCTTTCACATGCAGACTACAATCTCACCATAGCAAATATATTCCTGTTACTGAAAGCACTGGGCTTTCTATGTCTCTGCATATATTACATTTTCCACTTAAAATGTTCTTCATTTCCTTCCATTTGCAAACCCTGACTTGGCAGTTTAAATAATACTTCTTGTATTCTCTACTTCTATTATTCTCTAACTGAGAAGACAGACGTCAGTTAATTTTTTGGCTGATCAACATCCAAAATCCTAACCTTTCTACTAGCATATTGTTCTCCTTTTAGGATAATTCACCATCATGCATAGTATTTTGGGGAGAGGGATCCCAAAGGCCTGCTTCTGTCACCTCTCACTCTTAAAACTTGAAGTTAGCAGGCCAAGTTCTCCTTGTCTCCACCCCCGTAGACCAAGGACTAGTATATGATTAAAGACTGATTAAGCTCCCAGTTCCCTAGGTTCCCAGCACTTTGGATTTTGACTGAGGGATGCAGACCAGATCGACTATCAGGGTAGCAATTCCCAACAGACCAGATTTTCTTCTGCGGCATGGTCTTTGCATGTCTGTGTCTGGCCCAGTTTTCAAGCTTTGTTCTCCAGCCTTTACCTTGTCTCACTCTCTTCTGACGTGTTTCCCCCTACAGCAAAGCCAGAGTCAGTTTCTGTTCATACAATGTCCTTGCTGATAAATGCTCCTTTCTCTGGGCTCCCGTAGCACACTGTTGATGCACATACTATACTTGCTACTGATACTGTTATACTTTATTTGGTTGCTCATCAACCAAATATAGCTCTGACCTTCTCATGGCCAAGCTGGATACAGCAAAGTTGTGCTTTATCCGATCAATCCAGTTAGATTTTTTTCATAGGGAATGACTTTTTGGAATTTTTAAATAGGATATTAAAAGGATATCTTACAGAGAAAAATCACATTCACTTAAGCAGATGTAGTGTGATAAAGCCCATAAAGGAAGCATGATATGATCTATGGAGCCAATCAAGGAGGGGGAGATAACAGAACGGGGAGACAGGGACTTGTGAGGCAATAGGTTGAAGCATAGAATGTTGAGCTTAGATTTGATATTCACATCTAAATGCAAAGAAGGACCTACAAAGTCTACTGTGGTGTGTAATAGGATCATATTAAGAAATTAAGAGTCCCTAAACCCTGACAGGATTATGGGACAAAATCTGATACTTAAAAAAACATGCAGTTGTAAAATAAATATAAGAAAATCAAACAAAAGTTTGAATTTTCCTGTGATCATTTCTTTCAAAATCCAAAATATCAGTATTTTGGAAAAAAAATGTTTTTGTTATTTTTTTGGTACTTCTGAACTGTTCATCCCTTCATCACTGTCTTAGTCTGCCTATGTAGTACTTAGTCTGATCTAGTACTGCATGTGCTACATATTCAGTGAATAATAAAACCCATGGATTTGACCATCTTCTGGTGAAATAAAGGAAGCAATTTACATAACACATAGAGCTCTTGTTGCTGTTGTTATTTTTGTTGAGGAGGGTATGGGGTTGGAGACTAAGGAATGGAACTTTTCATAATACCAACCATGAACCACCTAAGCTCATTTTCTCATCCTATGGCCCAGTGGCTATATCTAGTTCAGAAAGCTCAAGAAAAAAATAGATCATGGATGAGTTAAGTCTCCCATGCAGCTATTTAATAAAGAAACTTTTGTGTTTTCATGGTATAGGTAGCAATATTCTTTTCAAATGGTATTTTTGGAAAGAATTTTTCTGTAGGCTCAGAATGAAAGCACCTGGACCTGACTGTGAATGCAGAAGGCACGTTTCACCTCAGGTGTTAAAACATTTGAATCAGGACATGTCCTATGGAGCAGTTGTGTGATATCAAATGCTTTTGGAGAACTCTCTTGAAGAGTCACATTCACTGGCCAGTTCTTCAGAAGGGGTATCTTATTTTTAGTTCATTTCCTTACAACTTTTCATGAAGAAAATGCCACTATTTTGTAGAAGCAGAATTTAAAAGATGGAAAACTATTTTTCTATTACATGGCCATTAAGCCTCCTAAGCCTCTCTATATTAACCCATGTAGTCTATCAAGCCAGAAAGACATGGGTAACATTAAAATTGGCCATAAATAAAGTACCCACATTGAAATATTTGCCTTTCTACTTCCGGAATTATTGCTAGGATCTATTATTGACAGAGAGGCATTACTAAGGCTCACAAGGTGTGTGTGTGTGTGTGTGTGTGTGTGTGTGTGTACGCACTTGTATGGCCAGTGGTATGACATCTGTAAGAGGCATTCAGTCCACAGATTCTAGTTAAGCAGTCACAGGAGGACTTTATAAATCTTTCCCTAAATGCAACTCAGCTATCAAACACAAAGTACAAACAGAGGATTACTCTTGCTCATGCCAACTATACACCCAGTTCTGAGCTTTGTAGTCTTTTCAGGTTCCCAGTGGACACCATTCATCTCAAATTATGTAGCTTAACTGTACTAGATGTTCCATTTGCCTGCCTCCACACATCACCTCCCAAATTTTTTAGATTTACTGGATTTTCCTGCAGCTACATGAAAATAACTGTTTCATTATGCAATGACTGAGCTTTTAGTCCTCACCTAGTCAGGGACTAATTCCTTAATAAGCTATGCCTACAGTAGTTTCTAAAGCAAGAATGCCAGGAACATTTGTTATCAAACGGAGCCCTTACCAGTCATTAGTTGCTGTTAAGCCACAATTAGATCAGTTTTCTACATGCTATAAAATCATTTTGGCATAACTGATGCTCAGGGAAATTTTGCACAATCTCTTGCTTTTTTATTTTTTCCAAGTGAACACTGATCTTATGTATGCTGGTGACCTTTGTTTTGCCTATTATTCAGTATAAAGACGACCTTAGTATTACAGTTTACAAATGATTTCAGCTTTAATTTGTAGTCATTCCATTTGTACTACACACACACACACACACGCACACACACACATATAAACATAGATATATAGATACATATAGATATATGGATACATATCTGGATAGATATAGATACAGATAAATGGATATAGATATCTAAATATAGATATATAGCTAATTGGCTGTGTGTGTCCAGAATATAAAAATGAAGGCTAATTAATTAAAATGGCTTACATAAAGGCAATATACATTTACCAAATGCTTGATGTTTTAGAAACCTTGGACAGGCTGCAGATTTTCATCCACTCTTTAAACCTGTAGAAATTATTTGGCTAGTATATCAGTTGTTACTAAATGTTAAGTTATAAAGATTTGAGAAGTTCCTAGGAAGAGCTTAATACTCCCAATTTCTGTATCTGCCAAGAGAAAAAGTGAAAGACTTTGAGCTATCGAGAAAGGAATGATAAGGTGTTGAAATAACATTTTCCCACAATTTCTTCCTGTGTAAAATGTTTAGGTTCTGAAAACTCCTCTACGTATTGGTTGTGTGGTATCCATTGAGTAATGATACATCTGGATTAGCCCACAGCAGCCCTAGCTCAGCCTAGTGTCCCTATGTAAATAGAACAACTTTTCACTTTCAGATGGATCGTGGTTTGAATAATCCAGGATATTAATCTTCTAGATGTTAAGGAAATTATTTAAACATTTTTTAAAATTGTTGTCCTCAGTTATGTAATAGGGAAAATGTTCACTCTAAGCTCAGTCAGCAAGAATTTTTTATGCAGCTAACCTAGGCAAACAGGGAATGCTGTGGGTATACATGACATGATTCTGTCTCACAAGGAATTTGCAATCTTTGTGTTCTTTAAATTTTTTTTAATGTTTATTTATTTCTGAGACAGAGACAGAGCATGAGTGGGGGAGGGGCAGAGAGAGACAGAGACACAGAATCTGAAGCAGGCTCCAGGCTCTGAGCTGTCAGCACATAGCCCAACGCAGGGCTCGAATTCACAAACTGTGAGATCATGACCTGAGCCAAAGTCGGATGCCTAACCAGCTGAGCCACCAGGTGCCCCAATGCAATCTTTGTGTTCTTAGTCCAACACAACAAATTTAACAGTACTCTATGAAAGAAATAAACATACCAATGGTGCTCGGATATGAAATGCTAACAAAACTTTCTAGCGTTATAACCTTGAACAATTTACTTCGCATGCTCAGCCTATTTCTCCATCCAGAAAGTAGAGGCAAATGTAAGATACTCTTTAGACAACTATGGTGAAGAGCCAATGAAACAAAGTCTGTAAAGTGATCAGCACAATTCTGGTCACATGGTCAAACTCAGAACATGTGACCACAAATAAATAGATGAAATAAGTAATAATTACCAAATAAATTAATATGCATGTAGAAAGGAATGCGGGTGGTAGGAGGGAAAGGGACAAGCATTATTAAACATCCATGTGCTAAGCAGCTTTATACTCTTTTCTTGTCCCTCTCTCCCTCTCCTGTCTCTCTCTCCCCACCTCATCATTACCAATCTCTCTCATTCTAGCTCCTCGCTGTCATTTACCTGCTCTGTGACCTTGGGTAGATCACTTAATCTATCGGTACTTGTTTCCTCAACTATACAATGGGAAAAAAAATAGTACAATTTCTGTGAGGATTTAATACAAGTAAAACACTGGCTCATGGTAAATACTCATTAAACTTTTGTTTCTGCTTTTTCATTTAACTGTTATTTCCTGAAAGGCATCACATGGTAATGGGCACAAATGCAGACAGTACTTTGAGAAAAATTTGCAGATCATATTGTATCTCTTCATAACTAAGGGTTTTAAAAAGGAATGATTTTCTGGGTGAAATGTAGATCCCTTCTTGAGATTTGGCCCTGTACTCTTTCACTCAGTGAGATTGACTATTCACCACATGATTATTTGCCACAGTGACAACAGCAAAAGGGAATCAACAAAAAATCCTACATGATGTGGTTTAGCCAGATTTACCTATTAAACTATAGACAAGACATTCCTTCAAGGCCATATCCAAATGCTTGTAACTCAGAATGTTTCTTCAAAATTATTCATGAAAATATTCATGTAAGCAGTGCTTCAGTAACTGAGTCTTCTTTATAATAAGCACCTATTCCTCCTATCATGCCTTAAAAGGAAAATTGATGCTATTATTCTAGTTCAAAAGATAATGAGACAGAGGGAGGTGAATTGCCTGGACTAAGGTCATACATTAAATCAATAGCAGAGACAGACACAGAATGAAAAGTAAAAGTAAACAGTTTTTCCCCCCAACAATAGTGGTACTTCAGTTCTGAGACTATTATGTTTCATTGCCTTGACTTTAAGTTTTAGTACACTGAATTGCTTTTGAAAGCAGCACACTTTATTCTACCTACTTGAATGAGTTTTTCAAAATCACAAATTTCTACTCACTTGTGGTTAAACTTCAACTAGCTGTCAGAGTAGTTATTAAGGAATGCTTTGAGTCTGGCCAGTGTTCAATGGCCTAAAATAATGAAGGGAGTGAATCTATACCCCATCCACATTACCTGAGCAACCTGTCTCCTTCCTCTAGGGGCTTCTGACACTGAAACCCTTCTTCTCCAATTAACCAGGTGGTATGTGGCACTGGCTTCTGGGTCTTGTCACACATCCCTGTTATTTCAGAAAACACCCTATTACATTGAATCATTATTTTCACTGATAATAAAAATGGTAACATATCATATAGTTATAGCTGAGCATCACAAGTCAATGTGGAACTGGGGAATATCAAATAAAGTACATTATCTCAGCAATTCACTTCTGGTTATCTAAGAAGGCAATCAATTCTAAAGAGTAGACACCAGTCCTAGAAGACTTTTCTAAGATTTCTTTAGCTTGACTTTATGAGTTTTACTTTATTTTGGTTTTGCCTCTTAGCTGTTTCTCTATAGTGATCAACACTGAAATGTGGGATACCTCTTCTTTCCTCTGATAGCAACAAAAAGAATTAGCAGGAGAGCTGGGAAGCCCCCTTCCTTTCCTCCTTTCCAGGCTCCAGGGAAGAGTCATCCAAAGGGCACTAATGCAAAGCTGGCTGAGTCCCTGGGGTCTTTTAACAGAATGTGTCCTTTAAAGTGGACAGGAAGATTCTGTTTGAATTTGAAGTGCGACCTTGGAGATGTGAATGGACAAGCCACATGTCGAGGTTTTATACTGAAGAAAATAAGACCTGCTTTTAGCAAACTGTAAAGGACTCCTAAGGACTTTGCCCAGTGCCAATGTGGCCCCACTGCCTATGGAATGTAATCCCATGCTACCTGCCCAACTGTATTTCCTATGGTTTCCACTCATGCTCACCATGCTTTATGTCACCTAAACTATTTGTAGTTCCCTGCACAAACCCAAAGCACTCCTACCTTATGCAATTCTTTCCCCTCAAACCTGTTTTACTCTCATCTGTCCATCTGTTCCTCATCTCATTTATGAAAACTCCATTTACCAACACTGCTAATTGTTCAAAGTAAGAATTTCTAACCATTGTTGAATCCTTTTTCACACTAACCTGTTGGATCCATCCACAAATCCAGATTCCAAAAACTCTCACCGCTTCCATTACTACAAAGCTGGTGCAAGCAATGACCTCTCTTGCCTAGATTGTTGTAATAACCTAACCTTGCCCTCCTGCTATTTTCAACAAAGCACACAGTGATTTGTGTTAAAATACAAATACATGTCACTCCTCTGCTCAAAACTTTATTTTTCTACCAATCAGACCAAGGTCAATGTCCCAGCAGTAACCTATAAGACCTTCTAAGATCTGGGTCTCCCTTAACTTTTGGCCTCATTTCCTACTACTCTTCTCTCACTCATTCTGTTCCAGTCAGAATGGCTTCCTTGCTTTTCCTTTTTCAAACCAATCATGCTCACTGCTGAGTTCCTTTATACTTTTTCTGCATGCAATTCTTTTATCCTAGTGATGCAAATGCTGTTTCCCCTCACCTTCTTCAGATATCTGCTTAGCTACCATATTCTGTTTGAATAAGTGTGTGAAATCTTTTTTTTTTCTGCACAGTGTCCATCCTTATCTAACATATTGTATATTTTACTTATATTATTTTCATATCTGTCTCCTACCATTAGAAAGAAGTCCTTACAAGCAAGGAGTCTTATCTATTTTGTTTAATGTTTTGTCCCTCAGTCCCTAGAAGACACGTAGGCCATATAGTAGATTCTCATTAGATATTTTTAGAATGGACGAATGACTAAAGTCCCTCTGTATTGCTGAAAGATTTCATAAGCATCTCAAAAAATAATTGAGTTATTTCTCCCTTGAAGGGCCATAGTTTCTACAGGGTCTGGAAGCATTCAACTCCTGAGTTTCAAATAGCAAGGATGCTGAAATCTTCTTTTCAAAGAAATGTCACTATTACTATTAGGTCCTGGTTACAATTCCCCAAACTCCCTGTGGGCATAGTTAATCTGAGGCCCTTTTGAGAAAAATGTCAATTACCTCTTGGTTTCTACTTTCTCCAGCACCATGACACCCTCCTAATGATTAATTCTCACTTAATTTTCTATAGCGTCAACTTTAGAACCAGCACTCATTCTCTTCAAACAAATTACTAAAGGCAACATGATAACCTGGCAGAATTGTCTTAACTTCACTTGTCTTTCTCCCTTTGAAGTTAAATCCCCTCTGCTCTTATCAGATTATCTGAGTAGATTGTATGTGATGCCTTATTGGTTTTGTTGTTCTATTTTAGTATGAACGTTTTAGTTTTAGTGTATTCTAATGAGAGGTGAAATAAATTTGCTAATGACATGAATAATTATAAGTGTAAACATTAGCTGGGTATGTGACTACTGGGAGAATGCCTCAGTAACAAGACAAACCCTGTGGAAGCCAACAAAGAGAAAAAGCGACAACTGTAATCAAAGCCTTTTTCCCCTCCTGGCAATTTATACTACAGATAGGCTCCTGATGCTGAGTACATGAGCTAATAAGAAGGAGGGGGAGGCTATAGACCAAGTTTTCACTTTGCACAATTGGTAGATTATTGAGGAATGGTGGGTGTGAGCAATGTTGGATTCTGAATTGCTCAGTGAGGAGAAGAATGGCTTGATTTAATTCTAATTGCCTAATACATATCATGGTCTTACTTATTACAAGGCACTGCAGTAGGCATTTCCAAGGAAACAGAGATGAGTGAGAATCATCTCTGTTTCAAACAATTTTACACTTAATAAAGGGGAGAGAAGAATATAAATGACTATTGCAAAGAGATAGTCACAATTCAGCACAAAGATATAGGCACAAATAGTCACAATGATACAGGCACAAGATTGCTATGAAGTACAATGATGAAGAGGGCACAACAAATTCATCTGTGTTTGCTGAGAAGAAGAAGATGGGGAATGAGTGTGGATGTGTGTAAATGCTGGAAAAAAGTCTTTGTGCCTCTGTGAAGAGAGAATATGGGATGAGTTTTCAAATACAAATGATTTTAACAGTCAGGTTAAAACTAAAACACGAAATGCATGTAACGTTAGGAAATTTCAGAATGCAGTAAGTAATCCATTGGAATAAAGCACAAGGATGTGATGGTAAACAGGGCTGAAAAATGAATGGAGACGATATTAATAAAATACTTAAGTATCAAGCCACAAGTTTCTACTCTGTGGGAAATGGGGAGCCACTGAAGACTTTGGAACATGAGGGAACATAAGAGTTCACAAAAATGTTAGAGATTTCTTTAAGAGTTTCTGGGGGAAATGTGAAGTGCTACTCTCTTTTTTCCTTTCTTAGTCTCTCTTGGCCTCTCTAGACCATTAGCTTTTAAGGTTTTTGTAGAGATAATCCGACTCATAAGCAATTTGGAGTTTGCAGTTGGAGAGTTTGATCGGTGTAAATTCTGGATTAGAGAAAATCCTCACAGCAATCATACTATTATTTTCCCCATTGTAGAGATAAGGAAACTGAGGCACCAAGATTAACTTACCCTCCCAAGAACATAATTAATGAATGGGGCAAGTGGGAGAGGGAGACAGAGAAAGGAAGAGAACCAAACATGCATTGTTGAATCATTACAGAAGAACCCCATTAGACTGTTGCCTAATATATTACAGCCTTGAGTAAATTTAAAGCACTATCTTTTAATGGGAATTAATAAGTTGAATTAATAGTTAGAATTTTAAATATATGGCTGAATACTTTGGTGGTTTTAAGTATTTCTCAATTGCCTTATTATATTGATTGAACAGTTCTAATCAAAGATTACACAGAGATATTCCATGTATTCTGAGCTTTCAAGGCTGTGGTTCTCATTGAAGAACAAACAGAGATATCTAAAATATAAACAAAGAGAAAGGCTTCTTACTTTAATTGTAGACAAATAATTACCCTTAATATTTAGTGAACATTAAATAGATTTGGCTTTGGAAAGTAAGTAGAAGAGTAATTCTGCAACCTTTTTTTTTTAAAGGAAACATTCTCATTAATGCAGCTAAGGTGTTCTTGTTTGCTCCATTTAACAGATACAGCTGTATTCTCACATGCTGTATGTGAAGAAGTCAGCTATAAAAAATGTTGTAAGCACCTTTTTTAAGAGAAAGGTAGCACAAGAGCTCTTCTTCCACCCCATGATCTCACTTACCTGCATAGGGATAATTGCAACTACATAGTTGCTCAAAGAATTAAATACTGAACATTCAGGGAATATTCAGAGAAAAGCAATAATAATACTCGTTTCCCTCCAGGCTCCAAAAAAGGGGAAGTCATGATTTTTTTTAAATATATTTTATACTTCTCTTTCTAGTCAGCCACTTAGCCTAATAATAAATATTTCTACTCTATTCATCCTTTGTCTAGGCTCCCCTCCTGGTACCTGAAGGGACAAGAACCATGTTCCAAATAATACGGATTTTCCTCCTCTAATAGGGCTAGACTATAGTAAGGATACACCCATTATCATTTGCCTAAGTGTACTCATATGTATACATTTAATTTCCATGGTGAAACTGTAAAGATCCCCATAAACAGAAACCAGAAAATGTGTGTGTGTGTGTGTGTGTGTGTGTGTGTGTGATTTTGTTAAAACAGTATTTGTTGAATGAGAAAACAGAGAAACATTTACAGAAAAACCCTTTGGATTCAGAAGTTAGAAAATGTTACAATTCTGAGATATGAGAAACTGCTGGGGATCACATTCATTATGCTTTTGTCAACCAACTAAAAAAGACATCATATAATCCCTTTTACTTCCTTTCCTTGAGGCTGAGGCTTCACTAGAAGTTAGTGTTGGGTCAAGAACTTTTGAAATAAAATTCCACCTTTCCCACCAATTAATCTTCTAGAAATATAACCTAGATAGATAGACTATCTAGGGTGAGGCTCCTAGATAAACTATCTTAAGTCAGGCTCCAGAAGCAGCCTCTGAAATAAGAATTTACGTATAAGTGACTTTTTATGAAAGTGCCCCAGGAGATAGGGTGTCTGGGTGGCTCAGTCGATTGAGTGTCCAACTTTGGTTCAGGTCATGATCTCGCTATATGTGAGTTCAAGCCCCACATTGGGCTCTATGCTGACAGCTCAGAGCCTAGAGCCTGCTTCAGATTCTGTGTCTCCCTCTCTCTTTGCCCCTCCCCCACCCCACACTCTGTCTCTTTCTCTCTGAAAAATAAATAAACATTAAAAAAGAAAAGAAAAGAAAAGAAAGTGCCCCAGGAGAAACTAGGATGTAAATGCAGGAAGAAGAATAGGAAAGAAAAAGAATCCAAGCAAGAGTATAAACACAAAGTCCCGCTATGGTCATATCAGCCTGATGACACAGGGAAACTTTGCAGTACAAATTATACCTCAAAGTTTGTTCTCACCAGAGGCAGTGAGCTAGGCTGTCATAGCACTATACCTGCATTAGCTAAGGGCACTTCCAGCTGTTGGCTCCACATGGGCAAAGCAGCTTCAGGAGCTCAAGGACTGTTCAGAGAAGAGTCCCAGGTAGGAGTAGTGTAAGCGAAGCCCACTGAAGCTAGGAGAGCGGCACACATAACATGACAAAGAGATCAGAGGTTGATCTGAGAGTGCCTACAATATAGATCAAGGCAATAACCAGAAATACACATACTTACTTATAAATTTGATGATTATAGTGACCTGAAAATCCAAATAAAAGATGAATGGCTTTATTCACAGCAGACATTTAAAACTTGTCATTAATTTATTTCACAAGTATTTTCTTGATTTTAACTTATTTCAGGCACTAGAAATACATCAGGCAAAACAGAAAAGACCATCTACCCACATGGGGCTGACATTCTAGAGGGGAAGTAAGAAAAAAACAAAACAAACAAACAAACAAACAAACAAAAACAATGTATAAAAGAAATGTAGCATGGAGAAGACAGTAAGTTACATGGAACAAAACAGAACCAGGCATGGTTAGGCCTGAGTTCCATGGACAAGAATTCCAAGGGAGGGAAATATATGTTTAAAACTTAAAATGTAACTGAAAATGATCAATTCAGCCAAGATTTGGAAGAGATGAATTAGTATTGCCACATGCTTATCTGAGGAAAGATTTTTTTTAGTCAGAGGAAATTGTTAGTGCAAAGGACATATGCAGAGGGAACATGCCTGCTGTGCTTGAAGAATAGTGAGAAGGTTAGCCTGTCAGATTAAGAGACAGGAGTACTCTAAGTCATCAGGCCAGAGAGTTAATAGAGAGCCACATCATCTACAGCTTTATAGGTCATAAAAAGAACTTTGGCTTGAGGAAGATGAGAAGGTATTGGACGATTCTGAACAGAAGTGTGACCTGATCTGAATAGTTTTTAAAGGATCACTCTGGCTATGCATTGAGAATATAGAGGGGCAAGGATAAAAGCAGGGAGATAATTAGACACTACAGTAATAATTCAGACAAGTCATAACAATAAAGTAGAACAGGAGTATTGCACTGGAGATGGGTGAGAAGTACTGGACTAGGTTACAAATATAGACAACAGAATTCCAAGATGTGTTGGATAAAAGGTGTGACAACAAAAGGAGTGCCAAAGAGGACTTAAACTTTTGGCCTGAGAAATTGGAAAAATGTAATGGCAATAAAGATGCCTTTCGTTTCTACCTGAAGAAAAAGACAAAAGTATAAAATGTATCCAAAGTTAGAAAAAGAAGAAAATAAGTAATATTAGAGCAGAAATAAATAGAAAACAGAAAAAATAGGAGAGACAATGAACAGAACCAAATCTTCATTCTCTAGGAAGAGCATTTAATTGGCAAACCCATACTGACCAGGAAAAAAAAAAAAAAGAAAGAAAGAAAAAACACGAATTCCCATTATCAGGACTGAGAAAGGGAAATAACTATTGATTCTAATAAAATATGAGCATATTAAATATTATTAAATTAAATACTGAAAATAAAAATAGAATATAAATTGAATGTAATAAAATTTAATATAAATATTAAATATATAAACTATTAAACATTATTAAGATAAGGAAACTCTATGCACAGTTTTATGACAATTAGTCCAAGTCCAATAATTTAGATGAAATGAACAAATTCCTTTCAAGACACACTCCCAAAGCTCATTCAAGAAAAAATAGAGAAGGTGAACAGCCCAAGATCTGCCAATGATCTAAACTGAATTTATGGTTTAAGCTTTCCCTCAAGATAATTCCAAGATGATATGCCTTCACGGATGGTTTCTAACAAACATTTAAGGAAAAAAATAATACTGACACTAAACAAACTCTTCCAGAACTGAAGAGGAGGGAACACTTCCCAATTTATTTTATGAGACAGACTACCTTATTACCAAAACCAAACAAAATGAAGATCAATAGCCCTCATGTGCATAGATGCAAAACTCAAAACAAAACCACAGTGAATCAAATCTAACGATAAACACGCACAGTGATATACACTCTATGAGGTGGAAAAGCAAGCAAACTACCTACAGGGCATGTAGACCTTGTGTACACTAAACTATTCCTTCTCACTCAGTAACGCCAGTATGATGAGCTTCTACTGCAGGCTCAGTTCTATGAAGGACCCAGCGATGAATGGACCATGGTCACCAAAGCATTCATCCACTCTGCTATTCTAAGACACTGCAAAAACCTTGCTATGGACTGAATTGTGTGCCAGCAAAATGCAGGTGTTGAATCTCTCACCTACAATGACTATCTGGAGATAAGTAATTAAAATTAAATGAGGTCATGAGGGTGGCACCCTGATCCTGTGTACACTCACAGGAAAGGCCATGGGACTACCCTGTGGGAAAGCAGCCTTCTGCAAACCAGAGAGAAAGTTTTCAACAGAAACATAACCTTGGCAGACCCTGATCTTTGTCATCGTAGTCTCCGGTACTGTTAGAAAATACATTTCTATTCCAGTCTATGGCATTTTGTTTTGGCAGCCAGAGCAGACTAATATAACTCTAAAAGTAAGTCTTCCTGCTAAGAGACTCTTCCCTGTAGGACTAGAGTGGACACACATGGTGATGGAATACACAGAAGTCTGTGGTAAAAACCCAACTCCTCCTAAGTGATAGAGCCTTCTTAAACGTTCAAAAGCAAGGCCCTCTGTGAACCTAATCACACCAACCTGCATCTGGGCTTATTCTTGTTTTTCACCTCCCTGTGAGTATTATGGTTTTGACTCTTCATGAAACTGGATTTTCAGGCAACAAACAACTTTATGTGAAAAGATTAATTGAAGAATATGGTCTTAAAAAATAAATTCCTAAGTCTGATCAAATTGATTATCAACCTAGTTGATGCCTACAGCCCACATTCAAGGTAAAATTGCTAATGGGTCTAACTTTATATTAATGATCATTAATTTCAAGTTGATGCAACAATCCTAGAGGACTCCTACTCTGAAACAATTGTTTCACATCTGTGTCAAACTCCCAAGAAAGATCTCTTGCTTCTTAAATCACTGAAAAAAAAAAAATACAAGTGATCAGATCACCATCAAATCTATCAACTTCCTTGTATTGATAACCATTCTTTCTGACTTCCCTCCAATTACAACAGTTTTCTTGTCCTTCATTAAAGGCCAACATTTTTTCATTTCTCTTGGATTTCACCCCCACCTGCCTTCACAAGAACTTATTCAATTATCACCCTCAGTCTATTTTACTTATTTATCTCTAGTGGTTTATTCCTTTTAGTATACAAAAGTAGTTTTATATTTCTCATATTAAAAGGAAAGTTATGAATCCTATATTTTCCTTTACCTGTGTCCTATGTTCTTGTTCTCCTTCCCAACAAAATGTCACAACAAAATGCCTCCGATATACTTAACAGTATACCTAAATACTCAATAGTATGCATTTCCCTACTAGTTCTCTGACACTGTTCTTACCAAGGCCAACAGCAATCTCCATCTTGCCAAATCTATCTTCTTACCTATTATCACAGCACCAAAGGAAACTTAACTCTTCTTGTCTTCCATAATACCACAATCCCTTGGTTCTCTTCCTTACAGAAGTGTCACCTGCTAGGTTTCCCTCTGTCTGTCTATTTTAAATAATGGAATAATCAAGGGCATGACCCCAGAACCATTACACTTCCCTCATTTTGCTTCTCTGTGCTTTAGGTCTTGTGAGATATTTTTGAAGAGAGATTCAGAAATGAAATGAATATGAACAACTTTTCATGTAGGTCTCATCTAGATCTAATTATTTTATTCATAACATTTCATAACACAGATTTCATTATACATAGCATGTCATTTATTCTTAAATACTTGTGCAGCATGAAATATGTATGGTTGCACACTGTAATTATAAAATCACACCAGAGGTCTTGAAAAACTCAGTTTTGTATACAGATACTAGGAATGTACATGTTAAGTACTGGCAGACAAATAAGTATTATTTTTAAAAAAGACAAATTCCTACCCTTTGAAAATTGTGGAATGGATTCCTCCATATTAGATGAGGAATCTACATCCTGACACAGTAAAGATGTATTAGCATCTTATAATGAACAAAGGAAATCTTTAACCTTAAAGTAACTGAGAAAATGTTGATAAAAATATGCACCCTGAACATTCTTTTTCCTCTCTTCTGATTTCAAGCAGAGAATATTAAATGTCTGCTTATCACTGAGGGCTGAGTCTTCTTTTTTCTTGTCTAGCTGACATTTAGTTCTGTTCTGCTCTAAGTGTGTGTGTGTGTGTGTGTGTGAGAGAGAGAGAGAGAGAGAGAGAGAGAGACAGACAGACAGACAAAGAAATGGGGGGAAGGGTGAGAGCTAGATTTGGCCATATTGCCCACAAGTGAAATAACATCATCATTGAGAATGAGTTAGGCAACATTCCCTCTTGTTTTCCTTTCTCCTGATGCTCCCATAGTTCTTCTTGACTCTGATCTTCTTGACTTCGTTTGACAGTATGCAAGCTCTATCTCCCTCAAGCAGGTACAAGAGTTCACTCATACCCTTACCCCCACCCCATACATATTCTTCTGCCTAAGACAAGCCAATGGATGGGAAATAAGAACCACATGGATGAGCTGATGAGATTGGAAAAAGCAATAAAATGCCATCAAGCAAAATGGGTCAGGGCTCCTTTTGGAGACCACAGAGCTATTCCCTATGGAACAGGGATTGCAAAACTCCATCAGTTCCCTGGATAATCTCTTTGTTACTCAGAGGAACACTGAAAGTACTTTATTTTAGGGTGCCTCAGGCAGAACATCTGCTTTCTTACTCTTTCTAGGCTTCTAAAACTTATAAATACTCACGTGCATAGTTTCCCATTTACTACCCTGTCCTGCAAATAAAACACATGTTGGGGCACCTGGGTGGTTCAGCTGATTGAGTGTCCAATTCTTGATTTTGGTCCAGCTCATGATCTCACAGTTCATGGGATGGAGCCCCAATTCAGGCTCCATGCTGGCAGTGCAGAGACCAGTTGGGATTCTCTCTCTCTTCTCTCTGATCCTCCTCTCTCCCCTCCCTCTCAAAATAAATAAATAAACATAAAACAACAACACATCTTTGCTGGTCAGGCTTTAATGGCTCCTATTTCTTCTTTGACTCATTAGAACAAAGGACTTTTATAGGCAAGTCTAGTATTTCAGAGTTCTGGCTTTATTAAACATCTTCTTCTCAAGTGCCTTGGTTTGATGAGAAGCAACTCACCAAGCTTATAATCCAAATGTAGTTTTTATAAAGTCGAAGACATATAAGGTCGAGCAGTGCTCTAAGCTATCCATTTAGAACAATAGCCCTGGCAAGTGTGGCTTTGCCCATGTTCAACAAGTGCTGAAAACCAGAAGAGATCGGGCCCCACACTTAGGTGTCCACAGGAGCAATTACATGGATCAGATAAGTGCCTATGCATATATGGAATGAGGATGACCAGGGCATGCTACAGGGTGCGGGCCCAGCTCATGGGGGCAATATCTATTCATCCCCAATCCACTGTTGTTGAGTGGGAATGCAGGCCCAGGCTGTCTTCTACTCAAACTTTTAATAGGAAGCAGAAATATGCATTTTTCTGTGAAACTTCCTGACAAAACAATTGCCTTTGTGTTTCATTTGCCATAAGCCAGTTGAGTACAAAAAATTTTCTGGTTCCTCTTATTACCATGATGAATACCTCTTTAGTGATTAAGCAAAAATAATTTAGTTAGAATAACAAAATACGTAAGTATAACACAAAGGGAATGCAATCATGACCTAGAACTATCTGCATTATCTAATAATTATTTTAAGAAAAAAATGGAACTCATTTCTGACCTGGGAATGGCTTCCTCTATACAAGAGGAGTCATGACACAATTTTCTGGATGGAGGCAATGAAAACATCATCCCTCCATCTTCTTGTCCAAACCCTGTAGAATAAGGATTGGCATCCCTTTTTTGTAAAGAAGTTTTCCAGGCCACATGGTCTCTGTTAAAACTTCTTAACTCTGCCAAAACAGATAAAAACTTAGCCACTGACAATATATAAATGGACAGGCATGACTGTGTTCCAACGAATTTTTATTACAATAACAGACTATGGGGGCTCTTGGGTGGCTCAGTTGGTTAAGCGTCTGACTTTGGCCCAGGTCATGATCTCACAGTTTGTGAGTTCGAACCCCGTGTCAGGCTCTGTGCTGACAGCTTGGAGCCTGGAGCCCGCTTCGGATTCTGTGTCTCCCTCTTCTTCTGCCCCTCCCCAGCTCATGCTTGCACTCTGTCTCTGTCAAAAATAAATAAACTTAAAAAAAAAAAAAACAATAACAGACTATGGCCCAGCTTTTAGCCCAAAGGCTATAGTCTGCCAACCTCTACATTAAAAGAAGGCTGGAGTGTCTTGGCTGTAGTTTCCAGCTAAGCAGTTTTAAAGAAGGGTTAGGTCTTGGAGCAAGAGAGTTGAATCACTTGAAGCAAAAGGTGAATATAAACTTCATTCAGTATAAATCTATCTTTGGGTTCAAGGAAAAGGAATAACACAGAGGAAAAGAGCAAATATATCAGGCACTAAGTAAATGCAGGAATGAACGAACTAACGAGGAATAGAGGAATAGATGAGACAGGAGAAATACCTAGGTTCATTTTCAGTAATAGCAACAGGGATGGGACATAGAGTCTTCTTTACAAGGTCTGAGATAGAAGAAGATACTATGTTTCCATTCCCTACTATTATTTGGCTACAGAAAGAGTACTTTTTATGGTTCCTTCATCAAAAGCAGGACAAAGGAGAATATTAGACCATGTAGTAAGCCTGCAGTGATTCAAAGAAATGGATGAAGAAATTTACCAACTGTCAAATTTCTCCTCTTTGTTAATCTCACTTAGAGGTGCCTATAATGCAACTCATCATTACACAAGAGTTAGTGTGAAAATCTGACTCCACTCACCAGGCTATGCAAGGTTGACTCCACCCCTAGACTCATGTAGCAGTTCTCTTTGCTAAAAATACCTCTGCTGAGATGAAGCAAGATGGCTCTACCTCTATGTACCACACTGAGGTATGTGCTCAACTGATCCAACAAACCAACCAGCTAGAGTAGAATTCATTTTATTGCTAGTTTTGTATTACTAGTGTTTCTAGGAAGATTTTTATACTTATTTCACCCAAGATACTTTCAGGCATTTAGGTAAAATGCTTTTAGCTAAATGTGCATGATACAGGAAATTTTTTTTTTCCCATAAAATATCCAAAGGACTGCATCTTCTGGTTTCAAGGCGTTTATTTCTATTTTACTTCTCTTTCCTTAGTAGATACTCGTTTTAAAAATGGAATCTTGATTCACAGCACTGAACATGGGCTTCAGTACGTGAATTGTCAATTTTAGTTCAGGCAAGAGCTTCTGGAAGAAGAACCTGGAGGTCAGACAATGTCAGACAGTGTGGACCCCTAAATGAATGAAAACGAGTAAGGGTACTTAAAAACAAGCTTTGACACATGACCACAGGGCATTGTTTGAACAAAGCAGTTGCAGAGGGCATATGTGCTGTCTATTAAAGGAGCAAGTACACAAGTTGCAGTTGTCATTTGATGACTGGATGGTCTGGCCCAGGTGAGTTATAATTGAGTATGTATTATTAAAAAGCATTAATGGACTTTTACCTGGTACTTAACCCGTCTGCACAAATGCTGTTTATCAACCTTTGCATTTCTTAGTGATCATCTCCTGGCATTTAAACCATTTATAAAAGGCATTCTCTACTCTGATCACAGTTTAATGCAGTGGGAAAAAAAAAAAGACAAGAGGAATAACTTGAAACAGAAATGTAACAATATTTCACAGCCCTCAGGTCTCTGATTAGACTGTTATTCTGCACGTAATCTCTTCTAAACTAAATTGATTCTTTCTCAACATAAAAATAGTACTGAGCCCTTGAATTCTGAACTAGGCAAGTTCTGTGAGCTCTTTGAATTGTGAGCCAGAAAATAACAAATCTTATTTAATTAACAAAAGAATGAGATAGGGATGAAAAACATGATGTTAAGACACAGTAAGAATTGATTGGAGTTGCGTTTTTAGCTGTAAATTTGGTGAATAGACTTGGCTTGTGAGACAGACAACATTAATTACTCTGTTCCCATAGCAGATTGTTTTTTTTTTTTTAAATTAAACTGTAAAGAAGTGGGAAAGCATCTGTGGGTGCATTCCTTTGAACCAATAAAATAATTTTATTGAACTCCATTCATAGGCATACTTAGAATTTAAATCCAGAAGATCTTATAGGCCTATATTCATTAAATATTATGTACCATTTTATATGGGTATACTCATAAAAGGGGAATATGGAACACAATTAAAAGAAATAAATTCAGCATGGCTTTGGCACTCTATAAAATCTCCTTGTCTCCCTGTGTCTTTGACTGACTCCTTGTACCCAAGCACAACTAATATCCTAGTGAAGGGAGAACTCAAAAGCAGTTTGTTCTCATAGTCAAAATTGGGAATTCTAATTTTTATATCAGCTTCTTTTGCCACTAACGTTTTTAGCAGTCCCATGACACAGGTGGAGACAGGTGGAAACTAGAATAGGTGAGAAAACTAACCAGTTAGCACAAGTAATTTGAGATCACACTTCTTGTCAAAGGATCAGGTTAGGAATGCTGGTGCTGTAGGAACAGGGGATTTAACCTGGATTCTACAGATGGATCTGAGCTCACCAAGGACAAAGTGGATCTTGGAGGACATTAGGACCTTTTCATTACATGGTCTTTTCTTCAGAGAACAGTCCAAACATGTAACATGTGCTAATATGTTATACCTCCTGACACAAGATTCAGTGGCAGCCTATTTCCTTCCTTTTCTGTCACTAAATCAAGGCAAACAAAAGACAAAACACTAGGGCACAGATCTGGTTGGGAGGTCAACACCTCCTGGATAGAAAAGAACTCTCACTAAACAACAAAGTCTGGAGAAACATAGGTTAGCTTTTGACAGATTATCTTGTGGACACCTCATTAATTAAACATGTACTAACAGTAGTAACAAAACATTGTAACAGCAAATTACTTTCTGCCTCACAGAAAAATACCTTGGATTGGCCAACCAAGTTCATCTAGTGTCTAGAAAGGGAGGACCTATTTCAGTTAGTGTTTCTTCCAGAAGTTATTCTATCCGTGCTATTTGAAGCTTTAAATCAACAGTACTAGAATTACCAAAAACAAAAACATCATTTTATATAGGTTTCAAGACAATTTTGGAAGTTCCTATTAATTAATGTATTGGCATATTTACTCACCCCTACTAGGGTACCCTCACACCCTCACCTCTCTGAACTTCTGTGCTGTTTCCTGTTGGACTCCCATGAATCTTTTTCCCCTGAAACCATCAACAGGAATTACCACCATTAATGAATTGTCTCTTTCATTTTCCTTGACCTCACTCTGCTCATGTGAGCACTGCAAAAAGAATTTTAAAATGTAGTTTTTATTTCTGGTTCTGACACTAACTATATACCTTGAAGCTGTTATGAGGATAAAACAAAATAATGAATCTATTGTGCCTCCAGCTTATGCAGAATCTTATTCCCTATGTAAAGTCATGTGATTCTTACCTATCTTTTAAATCCTGTTCCAACTTCTGGGGAAATCTCTTTAGTGGGTGGAAAAAAAGTCCTGGTTCAGGATCCTAAGGGTATTAAGTCAAACTTGCTGATAATCTTGCCCTTATTTTTTAATTTTAAGAGCTGTAATTCAGCCTTGTTCCTTTGACCAAAGCTCAATCTTGTACACTAAAATTGGTTACTGAATCTATAATGCTATTCCTACACCAAGATAGCATCCCACCCTGATTACATCCCCATTACTGGATGTCCTCCCGAGCTGCATCCTATCCCACTATCCATTCTTCTATGGCTAAAACATAGCCCTTTTATCAGGCCATTTGCTCTCAGATATCTTTATCAGTATCTTTACCTGTTACCAGCTGTCCTACATTCGGTGTTTGATCAAGTCTTTACATTACGACCAGATACCTTTCCTTCCCATCCTGATGCCCACTTTGTTCAAAAGCATTCTGTACATTCTCAAATGCTCACAAAACATAAGGTGTTTAATTTTTAGCCACTACTCCATTTTTAGATGATATTCTTCCTCAGTGTGCATAATAGCACACTATATTGATTCTTCCCTTGCATGACTGATCATTGCTTCTCTGTTGCTATTGCTGCCTTTTGTTCTTCCTTCCACACAATAATGGATAGAGACCTCCAGTCAAGGTTCTCTCTTCAGTCATCTGCTATTTCTTTTCAACATACTCTCCCCCTCAGGGATGTCACCTACTGCTATGATTAGTATCTATCATCACTAAACAACCAACACCCATATCAACATTAACCAGGAGCTCTACTCCTGTCTACCAGATCCTTAGTTTAATGACTCCCAAACTAAAATAATATATATTCTCACAAACCAGTGCTTCCTCCAGATAGTTCCATTTGTATTGATTGTACTACCATTTTTTCCAGACATCAAGACTCAAAATTTAACACTACTTTAACACTTTAAATTTGCCAACCAATTCAAATTATCAGTAATACCTATCAGCTTCCTATCACATCTCATATATTATTTCCTTCTCTTTATTCCCTCAACGAATACTCTAATGCAGGTCTATTTTAAATCATGATTCTATATTTACCTTAATCTTCTATTTTCCTACCTCTAATCATCCTATATACATCCATCTTGCTAAAATACTCTGGCTAAAGCTTTAATACCTGTTCATTAATTGTAACAGTATTTAACAAAGAATGAAACACACAACATTGGTTTTAAGAGGAGACAATAATTTTAATATTTTTGTGAGGATAAAAAGTTTAATTATTACTTCAATCAATGATTATATGCATAATGTTGCTTAAGGTAAATGGAAAATCTTCAAATGAGTCAATTTAAAGGAAACATAAGTAAAATATAGTATAGTTTGTAAAAAAATGACAAAAAAATGAAGTAATTTTGACCTATTGATTGAAATCTATAGGACTTGGTCTTCTCTGGTGTTTTTCCTTAACTTTTGAAACTTTTTTCCTCAATACAAAACCATACAAATTTTCTCTTCCCAACAAGTGAATCACTTTAGCATTACTTGAATATGATATATGCCATTCTATCATGTGTATGAGGTTGCCACAGGGCAGTAGGACACTAAGCAGAAGGAGAAGTAGTTCCAAGTATTCTAAGGTAGATAAAGAAAAAGGAGCCCAGGTCAAAAATGGAGGGGACTGAATAGGGCATCAAGCTGGTGAGACAAACCAGGGATGTACACCAGAAATAAAAAGTGAGGTTGATCATCAAGATCAAATTTTAATTGTGAAGTGTGGCACCAGGTATAGTTCAGGCCCAAAGTAATTATTCAAAACCTAAATCTGTCAATGTTTGGAATGCGGCACAAGCAGGCCCAGTTTCTCTAAGACTCCAAATTCTATTGGATTTTTCCATATTTGTGACAGCCTTATTATTCTCTCAGCCCTTAGTTCCCAATGTCCTAGTATTTAACTTTCTAAATCCTACAGACTTTGATGCCCTATTTTTTCTGACTCCTAGTTTTTGTAAGGCTTTTGATAAGCCCAACTAGAGTTGATGTTTTCCTTCTTTAAAATGTTACAACATTTATTATCAGTTCTAACTATATGACCTACTCATATATTAGCATGTGCTACCTTCACAGTGATTTATATACGTGCTTTATCTCTGCCACTTTGGAAGCTCTTTAAGAATAACAACTTGTATACACAAATCCAACAGTACGTCATACAATTTTTGTATATGGTAAATCCTTGGAATAAAGGTTTCCTTTGTTCCAGGTCTGTAAGGGAGTAGTTTTGCTTATACAGTGTTTAATATTTATTAAGTGTGTTTAATATGTAAACAGAAACCAAGAACACTTCCTAACAATATTTTGAAGGTCAGATTGATAATGGCTAACTACAAAATCATTTTGAGGGCAGGTTCTTGTGCTGATACTATTCAATGAATGCTACCGATGGAGAAGAGGGAACAACAACATAAAATTCGTTTTCTTCTTCTAAGAATGGAATGTATATATACACTTTTCATGAAGAAATGATTTTGAGACATTACTATGTACCCAAGGAGGTTTCTCACACAACTATTTCAAACCAAGTGTTTTAATAAAGTTCTCCCATCTAAAATATAAGCTCTATGTTGTTTTGTGTCTCCAGAGCAAGGAGATAGGAAGGTGTGTGTGCATGTGCATGTGTGTGTGTACACACGTGTGTTTGTGTGTGTGTGTGTATATATATACATATATATACATGTAAAAAGTTTAGTAGCAATATTCTCGAATTTTAATGATATCATATTGTTTTAGCGTCTTAATGTTGGGAAGTTTGATCCTGGAATCTAACATTATCCTGCAGAAATCTTAGAAAACTCACTTTACTATTAGGAGTTTCAAAATGTTATAGCCTTCTATTTGACCTGCCATGACTCATCACTCTTGATCCACATGATTAAACTCAAAAATGGAAACATAATACTTCAAGTTTCCCTCATAAATTCTCTTTCAAAAAAAATAGAATTAGAGAGTAAATCTTAAAAGGCACCCTTCACAAGGAAAAAAATAATTGATAGATTTGTATGATGAGGGATGTTAATTAGACTTATTCTGGTGATCTTTTAACAGTATACACAAATACCAAATTATTATGTTGTTTCTGAAACTTGCCAATTATATTTCATGATAAAATGTAATGCAATTTACAATCTCTACCCTAAAAAAGAGAGAATAAAGATTTCTTTTGAAATAAACCTTCATTTTTACCAACATCAATGTTCATAAAGTTTGGGACAATTTCAAAAAGAAAAATACCCAATATTTTGCTGCTGCTACATCTATTACACTGACAGTTTCTTACTTACCCATATTAACTCAATCTTTAATGCAATCTGTTAAAAAATAAGCACATACAAATTCATCTGCTATGGCTAACCAACTATTCTAGATGCCATAAGGAAAATAAAAATGTAAAAATTATTTCTTTCCAATCCCGAATGAATTACCTTACTACATAATTATAGATATGATACACAAATATTAAAATTAAATTAAGTTTAGTGATATAACTAATGTTTCAGTAAAATGTGGTATTCAAATACATGCTAAAATGGCAAATGGATAATACAGAGGAAGTATCATGTGTGAGAGATTCAGAATTAAAATATCAATATGGGTTGTACAAGTCAATTTTAGTATCTTCTTAATGAATGATAGATTTTTATCCATTTATAAAATATATTTCTTAAATATGCATTTAAAATGATTTGTGAAAACTAAATTAAATCTTAAGTCTTGATAGATTCAATTTTTCTTATTAATATAAAAATAACTTTACTAGTTTCTTTAAAATAAAAACAAATTAATAATTCACAAGCAGATCATCCCTGCAGATTTTAACTTAGTGATACTTTTCTCATCCATCTTACCCACTCCATATTTTAACATTTCAAATACAATATTTATTATCTCCTATCTAGACTAACTTCCTACCTGTTCTTCCTGCTTGTAATATATTTCCTTTCCAAACATCTTAACATCAGATTCAAATTTTCACAGTATACTTCTGATCATGTTCTTATGCTATACAAAAACAAACAAAACAAACAAACCCAACTCATTCCAAAATTATAAATAAGGAGGAAATTTCAGACTACACAAAGTAAAACTATCCAACCATCTCTCACGCTCTCTCTCTCAAAAAACAAAACAAAATAAAACAAAGAAACAAAAACCCCAAAAACAAAAAACAAACAAAGAAACAAACAAACAAAACACTTCTTTGACTTTTTTTCTTCTCATAGACTAAAACGCAAATTCCAAGTTTGGTCATCTCATTACATCCCACTTTCCCAAACTTACTTTGCATTAATACTACCCTCTACTCCTTTTATATGTCCCAGACTTTCACTTTTTAAGTCATTCCCTCTGCCTGAAAATCTTACTTGCTCTTTACGTCCACACAATCACTTCAAAATGTCCAAGTCTTTATCTCGTTCCTAAGATGGATTTTAAACGCTTTTCTTACATGAATCCCTCACAGATTTAATCCAGTTTAAATCACAGTCTTCTGAAAACTGGCTCTAGACTTTAGAAAGTGATACAATTCTATGGAGAAGCTGCAATTCTAGGGAGCCAAGGAAGACAGAGATTATCTTTCCCCATTCTATAATCTATAACAGAGTTACCACACATATAGGCATCATCTGTGTATACCGTATGATGTGGTATGTTATGCCTCAGACTTTTCTCTTGTGAATTTTATATGACACAGCATCATTGCATATCCCTGTTCTTCTTCATTTCTGTAATATTTTCTCTGAACTTTGACAGCCTCTTCATGAAAATTAAATATTTTCTACCTTCCTAAGTTGATAGCCTATGGAAATAAGAGTCAATACCATCCACTCTTGACAAGCCATATACATATGATGGACATTGAAAGGAGATTTGAATATTTTATGCCATAAAATATAAACATACATCATATGTTTATATACTTTATATGTTTATATGTGTGTGTGTGTGTGTGTGTGTGTGTGTGTGTGTGTATATATATATATATATATATTTAGGTTTGCCTCAAAAACCATTATGAAAAATAAGCATAAATCACTGTATATTCACAACATTTTCAAATAAATCATGATAATGTAAAGTAATGAAGGGTAGGACAATTGTAATCATACCTTTTGAAAGAAACAGATTATGAGGTGATTCATCATTGTGTGAAATCTGGAGTGAGGGATCTCAAAAATCAAGGACTTAACTTCCATCATTATCACTGTTTCAAGAAGCTTTAGGTATCCCTGGCCCACCAGCCCAGACTCCTTCTGTGACAGAACATTCAAAGTGATCTAAAACAAAATCTGTCAAACTTTCAGTTCTACTTAGAAGTAGAAATACATGAACATTTCCCTCACAAATGAAGATAGTTTTACGAATTGCTTTGCTTAACTTTTAAAAATCTCCATATTCATTTTGTGCTTTTATGCCCCCAAGTATGTCCTCACAAAACCTCTTATTGAATGAACAAGTCTGATGATACTGAACTTGGGACACTGGGGAAATCTCTTTATAATCATTTCTTATTTATTTTCGTGAAATTGCCCATCCTGTAGCTCATTGATAATTCCTCTCCCCTAATTCCTGTCTTTTCAAGTACAGTCATTCTTTACAACTCACACAGCTAAAGTAGTCTTGGCCCAACTCTGCAACATGTCATCATGGAGATCACTTACTGGCAGTTCTACTTTGGACGAGTCACTTAAATTCAATTTCTTCATTTCTAAAATAGACAATAAGGTAAATGGTGCAAGCTAAAGATAAGTTTGTTAAGGACTTAGTCATAGGTCCGGTATGTGTATATGGGCGGAGTAAAATTAGTCATTCTTTCCACATTTGTCTGGCAGCTAAAGAAAATGCTTGCCTGGCCAGTCTTCTCCATTCTTCACATGTTCCAGGGTTCCTAGGAGGGACTATTCTTGGGCTTTTGTAATGGAAAGTCAAGTACACACAAGGACTACAGGCAGCACACTGGTACAGGAGGAGCGATAAGGATTAGCATAAGCTTGAGGATTTAGGTGTAGGTGTAGCTATTATACGTAGAGACATTGAATAGTAGGGAACATGAAGTTTAAGAAATTTTATTGTGAAGTATCTTCTTCAAGGTGCTTAAAAAAACACAAGAGATAAATTATTTCAAAAATTGTTTTTAACACAAAGGCCAGACTGAAAGAGCTGCCAATAACCAAAGCTAGAATAATTTGAGAAACTGAATGGATAATAATACTAAATTATAATCTAGAAAAGAAAATAAATAGCCCTGAGTAGTATAATAGGTAATTGAACAAATAAATAGTGTATCTCATCTTTAGTATTACTGCTGTCTTACAGAGAATTCCAACTAATAAATGCAGAAGGAATAAAGAAAACAGCAAACCACCATTATTACTACAGAGCAGTTCTAATAAAATAATTCACAAATGAACGCTAAATTTAGTGGGAAAAGTTTAAAGAGAAATGGAATATTTGCAGATATTCAATATTTTGAAGGAAAAAAAATTATTAACTTTATCATGGAGAAACTCAGAAGACACTATCTTAACCAAAGGGGCCAATATTAACATTACTAGTAATAAGACAAATCAACATCATGTACCTCTTAATATGATGTACTGAGAAGAAAGGTATATCACATAATATTTTTGCTAAAAGTGCAAACCTTCAACCCAGTCATTAGAAAATATCAGAAAAAAACAAAACAAATTGAGACACGTTCCACAAAATAATTGCATAGTACTCTTCGAAAGTGTCAATTTACAAAAGATAAGGAAAGGCTATGGAATTACCATAGGTTGAAAGACTAAGAAGACAGCGTAATGAACTGCACTGCGCCATTCTGGTTTGACTCTTGAAAGAGAAAAAAGACCTTAGTGGGGAAACTGGTAAAAACTGAATAATCAAGTATATAGTTTAGTTAATAGTACTGTAACAAGTTAACTTATTTTTAATAATTATATCATGCTATGTAAGATATTAACATTGGAGGAAACTGAGTGAATTGTATGTAAGAACTAGCTGTACTATTTTTGTAACTTTCCTGAAAGTCTACATATTTCAAAGTAAAGGCTTAAAAGTTATTTTGGCTGAATAAACTGTATTTTTTGTTTGATACACTTCTCTAGGAGAGAAATATATGAGCACCATTAATTACCCTGTTAATTCACAGATGCATATTTACCATGAAGCTAATGTAGCTTAAGCCTTGGGTCAATCCCCTCACTTGCTTGGGCTCCTAAACTAAATTTGTATTTAAAGTTATGTATTCTTGCTCTAAAAGAAGCTCCCTTTCCACATTTTATAAGCTTTGAATTTCTCAAAATAGTGATCTGTCTCTGCCCAACAGTAAATGAAATTCTAAGATTGGTTCCAGTCTATTAGGGAAGGAGAAGAAGCTGGAATCTGAGCTAAAATAACCAATCCAAATATCGGATCGGATGTCATGTGCAATGAAAAACTATTCAATTTTCAATGTCTAAACAGGCATGGCAAACTATAGCTTATTCAGACTAGAGCTGATACTCATGAGGTCCTATTTCACAAAGGAATCAAGGCAGTTATCAGCTTCATAACACTGAATGTGAGATGGGTAGCAATATGTTTGGGTATTTCTCTAGTATTTGGAGGAAAAAGCCTAGTCAGCAGGAAAAAGGGGAGAGAAAAGATACTGGCAAAATTCACACAAGATTCCAATTAGGGGGTCTATGGTAGAGCTCCAGTCTCACTGAGGATACCATGTGCTAAGCAGTAGAGAGAAAGGACATCCCAGTGTAGAGACAGCAAAGTCATGTTTGGTGACTGTGTGAGTGTTCTGTACCTTCTTAGGTTCTCAGAATGCAGATTAGAGTAATGGAGCAAGTTCTAGATTACCCTTTGACAAAGAAGCTTCTGATATTCCTCTTGTTCTGGCCAGCACAGGCATAAAAAATAGGAGAATGAGTCTTGTGGTAGACACACCATAATTAAGACTGTATAAATCCTGAATGACAGGGGCACTTCTGCCCAGAGCAAATGCCCAATTCTTTTGATTTCATTATTGATTACCAAAATACTCACTCTCATTAGATCTGGACCTTGCTAATTCAAGGGTTTTGTTTTCGTTTGTATTGGACTTTTTTATATATAGTAACAAAATGATAATAAGGCTAATAATACAAACATATGCATGTACCATTTATGGAGAATGTTGTATAGGCCAGACATTCTTTAAGCTCTTATTATTAGCAATCTTACTTATTTAAAATCATTCTATTTTTCTTTTCTAAGCCTTGACAATATTTGAAGCCTGGAATCAGGGGAGTGAGGAAAGTAATTTGTGAAGAAATTGGGGAAGGAAATAGGGTAGAATTGTGAAATCTCAGGAGGAAACAATAAAGCCATAACTAGGAGAAAAGAAGAGATGATTTATAACATATTATGAACTTTGGGGTATTTTTCTTTAGATTTTGTGATTTATATTACCACTCTAGATGTAAACTTCTTAAACAGTAAAACCTAGACATTAAGCATGCATTCAACTATTTAACACATAAATATTGCTGATTGACCTATAAACTTGCCAACTGCTTACCCTGAGGTGGGAGATTTTTGATAAAATAATGAAATTGATAAAAGAGTTCAAATTCCACTTCTTAAACTCTACTTATTCACAAGAATTATTTCTTGCATATCAAATATATCTGCCAGAAAACCGAATTCTTCTCTTATGGATTCCCTAATTTAAAATAAAGGTTAGGACCATAAAGTTATCTCTGGCACTTGTGGAGAAGTGTGTGGCTAGAATCATCTAGCACTTAAAGAGTTCACTTTAAGCTCCTGAATGTATTTTTTTTTCTCTCTACTCTGTCTCCCTTTAGACTGAGATTTTACATGTCAAATCTCAGTCCAGAGAGACTTTTTTCTGTGGTGAAATTATAGATCCTGACAGGAGTTGGTTACTATAAAACTGTTGACAGATACTTATCTCTAACATGGTTAGTGGGTACCATTAAGTGTACCAAATCACTTAAAACAGAAAACGAAAACTCATACTATGTGTAATCTCTTCACTAAGCTCTAGCAGCAGTCAAATGTGTTTTCTTTACTATATGGAGCTCATAATCAAAGAAGCCCACAGACAGGTAACGGGAAATGTTCTATATGCTCACCATTGAAGCAAGGGCTGTCTGAGGTTTTATTGAATAATTCAGTATTTAGGGCTCATCACCTAGGGGTGATAAATATTATCCAATAGAAACACCTAGCAGAAAGTCCTGAGAACTCATATCCCACAGATTTTCTCTAATGCTTTAGCCATGCATGATTCACAGTGGACATAACAGTGTTTAAAAAGACTGCCCAGCCTGCTGGGATTTTGCCTGTAGGTGATATTCTCTTAGTCTTGTTAGTTTTTTCTCTTTATTCTTAAGGACAGGAACCATGCATCCTCTGTAGCCACTTCCCACATGTAGCATTAAAATAGCACCAATCGGGGCGCCTGGGTGGCTCAGTCGGTTGAGCGTCTGACTTCAGCTCAGGTCACAATCTCACGATCCGTGAGTTCGAGCCCCATGTCGGGCTCTGGGCTGATGGCTCAGAGCCTGGAGCCTGCTTCCGATTCTGTGTCTCCCTCTCTCTCTGCCCCACCCCGTTCATGCTCTGTTTCTCTCTGTCTCAAAAATAAATAAACATTTAACAAAAAAGTAAAATAGCACCAATACATGATGCTGAAATTTTACAAATGATCATATGAAAAATAACTGTTCTGTTATTGCTGTAAAGAAAATACAGGATATGATTTTGCTGCGTCATGCTATGCTATTTACTGTAACTTGATTCAACCTCATACACAGGTCAAATATTGTTGCAGCAAAGTGGAATTACCTCATATAACATTAAATCAACTTTATAATCCTTGGTTAATAGCCTACTTACCTTGAATAGTGTTTAATTCTGTGAAATTCCTGAATAACCAAAAAATTTGAATAATCCCTTAAGTGTGTGCAGGAATCAATGGCATTAGAGAAACAAACAAAGAATAATGATGCTCTGTTTCTCTCTCATTTTTAGAAGCTATCTACTTGAAGCAAATATGGTAATTATAGTATACATACATTCTCTTTAAAACATATTTTTAACTTGGATATCCAAAGTTGATTTCACAAGACCTTCCTAAGCATGAACATCTTGCCCAGATATCATACGGATATTCAGTAAATTCTCTTAAAGTGGTTGTGAGTTTCCTCTCACATTCAACAAAAGAGTACCATGTTGGCAGTAGAGATAAAAGGATTAGTTAATTTGGATTAGTCCAGTTGTCCTTCTGATCTGGGGCCTGTACTTTATGATAAATGAAAAATCACTATAACTGTTAATTGTACAAGACCAATCTTAAAGACAGACGAGGTGATAAGCTTTCTATGCATTGTTAGGAATGCTTTGCTGACTAAAAATATCTATTTTTTCTCACAGTTTTTCAAGTCTGTGCTGTTTTTTTTTTTTTTTTTACTTTTTTATTTTTTTTTATTTTTTTTATTTTTTAATATATGAAATTTACTGTCAAATTGGTTTCCATACAACACCCAGTGCTCATCCCAAAAGGTGCCCTCCTCAATACCCATCACCCACCCTGCCCTCCTTCCCACCCTGCCCTCCCTCCCACCCCCCATCAACCCTCAGTTTGTTCTCAGTTTTTAACAGTCTCTTATGCTTTGGCTCTCTCCCACTCTAACCTCTTTTTTTTTTTTTTTCTTTCCTTCCCCTCCCCCATGGGTTTCTGTTATGTTTCTCAGGATCCACATAAGAGTGAAACCATATGGTATCTGTCTTTCTCTGTATGGCTTATTTCACTTAGCATCACACTCTCCAGTTCCATCCATGTTGCTACAAAAGGCCATATTTCATTTTTTCTCATTGCCACGTAGTATTCCATTGTGTATATAAAGCACAATTTCTTTATCCATTCACCAGTTGATGGATATTTAGCCTCTTTCCATAATTTGGCTATTGTTGAGAGTGCCGCTATAAACATTGGGGTACAGGTGCCCCTATGCATCAGTACTCCTGTATCCCTTGGATAAATTCCTAGCAGTGCTATTGCTGGGTCATAGGGTAGGTCTATTTTTAATTTTCTGAGGAACCTCCACACTGCTTTCCAGAGCGGCTGCACCAATTTGCATTCCCACCAACAGTGCAAGAGGGTTCCTGTTTCTCCACATCCTCTCCAGCATCTATAGTCTCCTGATTTGTTCATTTTGGCCACTCTGACTGGCGTGAGGTGGTATCTGAGTGTGGTTTTGATTTGTATTTCCCTGATAAGGAGCGACGTTGAGCATCTTTTCATGTGCCTGTTGGCCATCTGGATGTCTTCTTTAGAGAAGTGTCTATTCATGTTTTCTGCCCATTTCTTCACTGGGTTATTTGTTTTTCGGGTGTGGAGTTTGATGAGCTCTTTATAGATTTTGGATACTAGCCCTTTGTCCGATGTGTCATTTGCAAATATCTTTTCCCATTCCGTTGGTTGCCTTTTAGTTTTGTTGGTTGTTTCCTTTGCTGTGCAGAAGCTTTTTATCTTCATAAGGTCCCAGTAATTCACTTTTGCTTTTAATTCCCTTGCCTTTGGGGATGTGCCGAGTAAGAGATTGCTACGGCTGAGGTCAGAGAGGTCTTTTCCTGCTTTCTCCTCTAAGGTTTTGATGGTTTCCTGTCTCACATTCAGGTCCTTTATCCATTTTGAGTTTATTTTTGTGAATGGTGTGAGAAAGTGGTCTAGTTTCAACCTTCTGCATGTTGCTGTCCAGTTCTCCCAGCACCATTTGTTAAAGAGACTGTCTTTTTTCCATTGGATGTTCTTTCCTGCTTTGTCAAAGATGAGTTGGCCATACGTTTGTGGGTCTAGTTCTGGGGTTTCTATTCTATTCCATTGGTCTATGTGTCTGTTTTTATGCCAATACCATGCTGTCTTGATGATGACAGCTTTGTAGTAGAGGCTAAAGTCTGGGATTGTGATGCCTCCTGCTTTGGTCTTCTTCTTCAAAATGACTTTGGCTATTCGGGGCCTTTTGTGGTTCCATATGAATTTTAGGATTGCTTGTTCTAGTTTCGAAAAGAATGCTGGTGCAATTTTGATTGGGATTGCATTGAATGTGTAGATAGCTTTGGGTAGTATTGACATTTTGACAATATTTATTCTTCCAATCCATGAGCAGGGAATGTCTTTCCATTTCTTTATATCTTCTTCAATTACCTGCATAAGCTTTCTATAGTTTTCAGCATACAGATCTTTTACATCTTTGGTTAGAGTTATTCCTAGGTATTTTATGCTTCTCGGTGCAATTGTGAATGGGATCAGTTTCTTCATTTGTCTTTCTGTTGCTTCATTGTTAGTGTATAAGAATGCAACTGATTTCTGCACATTGATTTTGTATCCTGCAACTTTGCTGAATTCATGTATCAGTTCTAGCAGACTTTTGGTGGAGTCTATCGGATTTTCCATGTATAATATCATGTCATCTGCAAAAAGCGAAAGCTTGACTTCGTCTTTGCCAATTTTGATGCCTTTGATTTCCTTTTGTTGTCTGATTGCTGATGCTAGAACTTCCAGCACTATATTAAACAACAGCGGTGACAGTGGGCATCCCTGTTGTGTTCCTGATCTCAGGGAAAAAGCTCTCAGTTTTTCCCCGTTGAGGATGATGTTAGCTGTGGGCTTTTCATAAATGGCCTTTATGATCTTTAAGTATGTTCCTTCTATCCCGACTTTCTCAAGGGTTTTTATTAAGAAAGGGTGCTGGATTTTGTCAAAGGCCTTTTCTGCATCGATTGACAGGATCATATGGTTCTTCTCTTTTTTTTTTGTTAATGTGATGTATCACGTTGATCGATTTGCGAATGTTGAACCAGCCCTGCATCCCAGGAATGAATCCCACTTGATCATGGTGAATAATTCTTTTTATATGCTGTTGAATTCGATTTGCTAGTATCTTATTAAGAATTTTTGCATCCATATTCATCAGGGATATTGGCCTGTAGTTCTCTTTTTTTACTGGGTCTCTGTCTGGTTTAGGAATCAAAGTAATACTGGCTTCATAGAATGAGTCTGGAAGTTTTCCTTCCCTTTCTATTTCTTGGAATAGCTTGAGAAGGATAGGTATTATCTCTGCTTTAAATGTCTGGTAGAACTCCCCTGGGAAGCCATCTGGTCCTGGACTCTTATTTGTTGGGAGATTTTTGATAACCGATTCAATTTCTTCGCTGGTTATGGGTCTGTTCAAGCTTTCTATTTCCTCCTGATTGAGTTTTGGAAGAGTGTGGGTGTTTAGAAATTTGTCCATTTCTTCCAGGTTGTCCAATTTGCTGGCATATAATTTTTCATAGTATTCCCTGATAATTGTTTGTATCTCTGAGGGATTGGTTGTAATCATTCCATTTTCATTCATGATTTTATCTATTTGGGTCATCTCCCTTTTCTTTTTGAGAAGCCTGGCTAGAGGTTTGTCAATTTTGTTTATTTTTTCAAAAAACCAACTCTTGGTTTCGTTGATCTGCTCTACAGTTTTTTTAGATTCTATATTGTTTATTTCTGCTCTGATCTTTATTATTTCTCTTCTTCTGCTGGGTTTAGGCTGCCTTTGCTGTTCTGCTTCTATTTCCTTTAGGTGTGCTGTTAGGTTTTGTATTTGGGATTTTTCTTGTTTCTTGAGATAGGCCTGGATTGCAATGTATTTTCCTCTCAGGACTGCCTTCGCTGCATCCCAAAGCGTTTGGATTGTTGTATTTTCATTTTCGTTTGTTTCCATATATATTTTAATTTCTTCTCTAATTGCCTGGTTGACCCACTCATTCGTTAGTAGGGTGTTCTTTAACCTCCATGCTTTTGGAGGTTTTCCAGACTTTTTCCTGTGGTTGATTTCAAGCTTCATAGCATTGTGGTCTGAAAGTATGCATGGTATAATTTCAGTTCTTGTAAACTTATGAAGGGCTGTTTTGTGACCCAGTATATGATCTATCTTGGAGAATGTTCCATGTGCACTCGAGAAGAAAGTATATTCTGTTGCTTTGGGATGCAGAGTTCTAAATATATCTGTCAAGTCCATCTGATCCAATGTATCATTCAGGGCCCTTGTTTCTTTATTGACTGTGTGTCTAGATGATCTATCCATTTCTGTAAGTGGGGTGTTAAAGTCCCCTGCAATGACCACATTCTTATCAATAAGGTTGCTTATGTTTATGAGTAATTGTTTTATATATCTGGGGGCTCGGGTATTTGGCGCATAGACATTTATAATAGTTAGCTCTTCCTGGTGGATAGACCCTGTGATTATTATATAATGCCCTTCTTCATCTCTTGTTACAGCCTTTAATTTAAAGTCTAGTTTGTCTGATAGAAGTATGGCTACTCCAGCTTTCTTTTGGCTTCCAGGAGCATGATAAATAGTTCTCCATCCCCTCACTCTCAATCTAAAGGTGTCCTCAGATCTAAAATGAGTCTCTTGTAGACAGCAAATAGATGGGTCTTGTTTTTTTATCCATTCTGATACCCTATGTCTTTTAGTTGGCGCATTTAATCCATTTACATTCAGTGTTATTATAGAAAGATATGGGTTTAGAGTCATTGTGACGTCTGTATGTTTTATGCTTGTAGTGATGTCTCTGGTACTTTGTCTCACAGGATCCCCCTTAGGATCTCTTGTAAGGCTGGTTTCGTGGTGACAAATTCCTTCAGTTTTTGTTTGTTTGGGAAGACCTTTATCTCTCCTTCTATTCTAAATGACAGACTTGCTGGATAAAGGATTCTCGGCTGCATATTTTTTCTGTTTAGCACACTGTAGATATCATGCCAAGCCTTTCTGGCCTGCCAAGTTTCAAAGGAGAGATCAGTCACGAGTCTTATAGGTCTCCCTTTATATGTGAGGGCACGTTTATCCCTTGCTGCTTTCAGAATTTTCTCTTTATCCTTGTATTTTGCCAGTTTCACTATGATATGTCGTGCAGAAGATCGATTCAAGTTACGTCTGAAGGGAGTTCTCTGTGCCTCTTGGATTTCAATGCCTTTTTCCTTCCCCAGTTCAGGGAAGTTCTCAGCTATAATTTGTTCAAGTACCCCTTCAGCACCTTTCCCTCTCTCTTCCTCCTCTGGGATACCAATTATGCGTATATTATTTTTTTTTAGTGTATCACTTAGTTCTCTAATTTTCCCCTCATACTCCTGGATTTTTTATCTCTCTTTCTTTCAGCTTCCTCTTTCTCCATAACTTTATCTTCTAGTTCACCTATTCTCTCCTCTGCCTCTTCAAGCCGAGCCATTGTGGTTTCCATTTTGTTTTGCATTTCGTTTAAAGCGTTTTTCAACTCCTCGTGACTGTTCCTTAGTCCCTCGATCTTTATGGCAAGAGATTCTCTGCTGTCCTGTATACTGTTTTCAAGCCCAGCGATTAATTTTATGACTATTATTCTAAATTCACTTTCTGTTATATTATTTAAATCCTTTTTGATCAGTTCATTAGCTGTTGTTATTTCCTGGAGATTCTTCTGAGGGGAATTCTTCCGTTTGGTCATTTTGGAGAGTCCCTGGCGTGGTGAGGACCTGCAGTGCACTTCCCCTGTGCTGTGGTGTATAACTGGAGTTAGTGGGCGGGGCCGCAGTCCGACCCGATGTCTGCCCCCAGCCCACTGCTGGGGCCACAGTCAGACTGGTGTGTGCCTTCTCTTCCCCTCTCCTAGGGGCGGGATTCACTGTGGGGTGGCGTGTCCCGTCTGGGCTACTTGCACACTGCCAGGCTTGTGTTGCTGGGGATCTGGGGTATTAGCTGGGGTGGGTAGGCAAGGTGCAGGGGGGGTGGAGGGGCAGGCTTAGCTCGCTTCTCCTTAGGTGATCCACTCCAGGAGGAGCCCTGTGGCAGCGGGAGGGAGTCAGATCCGCTGCCGGAGGTTTGGCTCCGCAGAAGCACAGAGTTGAGTGTTTGCGCGGAGCGAGCAAGTTCCCTGGCAGGAACTGGTTCCCTTTGGGATTTTGGCTGGGGGATGGGCGGGGGAGATGGTGCTGGCGCCTTTGTTCCCCGCCAAGCTGAGCTCTGCCGTCGGGGGGCTCAGCAGCTCTCCCTCCCTTTGTCCTCCAGCCTTCCCGCTTTCCGAGCAGAGCTGTTAACTTATGACCTCCCAGACGCTAAGTCGCGCTTGCTGTCGGAACACAGTCTGTCCGGCCCCTCCGCTTTTGCCAGCCAGACTCTGGGGCTCTGCTTGGCCGGCGAGCCGCCCCTCCGCCCCAGCTCCCTCCCGCCAGTCCGTGGAGCGCGCACCGCCTCGCCGCCCTTCCTACCCTCTTCCGTGGGCCTCTCGTCTGCGCTTGACTCCGGAGACTCCCTTCTGCTAATCCTCTGGCGGTTTTCTGGGTTCTTTAGGCAGGTGTAGGTGGAATCTAAGTGATCGGCCGGACGCGCTGTGAACCCCGCGTCCTCCTACGCCGCCATCTTCCGGAACCTGTTATTTTTTTTTTCAATCAGGTAACTAGTAAAGATTAAAAATCTTCTGTATCCAAGTGGAAGTATTATTATTTCTAAGAAGGATAAGTAAGCCCTTATCAGATAGCATTTCCAGGGATAAACCAACTGAAATCTTTTCTGCAGCAAAGCAAGCGATAAGTAATACCTATGAATAATAAGGATTTGTTTGTCAGATGTGTGTCAATGTATGATTAGTTAAAGAGAGAGGCACCTGGATATTAGGTACTGAAGAGACCTATATTACCCTTTAAGTCTCTTATCAGTTGGGACACAACCTATGCTCTAAGCAGGAATCCCCACTGGTTTCTCTGTATATGGGCACATTGAAATGTCTTCAGCCTTTCAGATGAAACTCATAACACTGCCACATGTGAGCAGTCTGAGAAAAATGAACTCACAAATTGCAGAGCATTATTGAGACATGTAAAGAACATGTACTTTAACAGCGGGAAGAATACAACATCAACCTGTGTGTGAATCATGGTTCTGTCCTAGCCTGGCTGTTTGCCCTTGAGCCAGTCATTTGACTTCTCAGAATCTCAGTTCTCTCTTCTCTGAATGAGAATAGCAAGTTTATCCTGGGTGATTACTGCCAGGATGAAATGAGACAAAGTTACAAAAGTACCTGAGCATCTACTAGGAATTCAGGTAGACCCAGTCACAGATATGATTAAGTACCTTCAATCACATAGGTTCCGTTTATCCTCTTTCATGCTACACCTAGCTTTTTCATTTTCCTCTCTTTGACTCGATTTTACTTCATAAATCTTTCCACCACCACCCCAACAGATGTGCTGTTTAATCAAACTAAACCTAATTCCACCTTCTGTTATAAATCATACCTAACCTGTCTAAAATCCTTTAATACATAATGGCTTCCCATAAGCTTTTCAAATGAGTAAATCCAAGACACTAATTGAAAATGAACTTGTACAGCAGAGCAAATCTCTGAAACTTCTCAGAAGGGGAAGTTGCAAGTCTCCTTGAAAGTGAAAGCTCTTCATTTACAATGAGAAAGAAAGAAAGAAACAAAGAAAGAGAAAAAACAATTGAGAACAGAGAGGTGTGCAGGGCCAGAAAAAACAATTGAGAACAGAGAGGTGTGCAGGGCCACATTTCTCAAAGTTTGGTCTGTAGATGATACACTGATGTCTTGGGGCAGAGTTCAGATGCCTGTGAAAGGAGCCAGGTGATCATATTAATTAATATGATGGGACAGCCCCGTGCACACACTAATGTACTGTATCATGACAAAGTAACAAGTTCTGCCAGAAAGTCCATCTTCTCTTCCAAGCTTTCTCGGGTCAAAAGTTACTTCTAAATAATGGCAAAGTAGTTACACAAATTGACACAGAAGAGATTCCCCTGTTGGGATTAAAAATGGCTTCTGAATTCCTTCCCTTTCCCGCAAGGTAAAAGCATAGTCTGAAAGAAGTTGAATAACAGTGATACAGATTTGTTTCATGAATAGCCTATGAGTGTTAGAAATGCCATTAAGTATTCCTTAGGCAGGCAACATAGCATGAATCAGCAGACATGTGTAGCCAGAAAGACAATGATATGAACAATCCTTTCAGAATGTTTTCTATTACATTCTCTCTACCATTAAAACCATTTAATGTAAAAGCTAAAGGATGCCTTCCTTAATCTCAAAAGGCAAAACAAAGCTGGAAAATTCCAAATTAAAATAAGAGAAAATGTAATTTGATCAATGCTTTTTAAGGCTGTAAGAGAAAATTCTCCATCATCCTTCTCGACCAGACTTACTAGTGTAAATTCCAAATGTACTACCTTAAGTATTGGCAGGGTATGAAAAGGAATGTGACTTTAAACTTGGGATTCTAATGAGATTTTGTTAAAAGTTCACACTCTTTTTAGCCTGGGTACAAACCTTGTCAGTAAATGAATTAATTTTTGGCTATTTTCTAATCTCATTATACCTTTTGTCAGCAGAATGATTTATCAGAATTACAATGCCTAATGCTGTATATCTTGTGAAATACGGTCATCTGGACCAAGACAGTATCATCATTTGACTCTTTCAATATATGATATTTTCATTAGCAGCAGGATATTCATTCCTTCCCTTCTGCTCAGCAGGGCTATAAATAGAGAGGCCAGCCAACCAAATCACACAATATTGAAAAGGTCAAAGAAGTACAGTATATTACTATAATTTACAGAATACTTCTCATGAAGTATTAAAACTCTTGACACTTTATTTAGGTGCTGAGAAAATAATGAAAACATAAAGCAGTGTGCGGTGGTCACATTATCATGGCTCTGATTGTAGAGCCAGTACTGAATGAAGCTTTTGTTTGCAGTTAAACAGGAATTGAACACACATGAAGGTCTATTCAGATGGTCAGTAACAAAATTAAAGGTGTACTTTCTTTTATTAAATCAATATCATATCTTAAAGAAAAGGAAAGGAAAAAAATAAGGAAAAGAAGCACACTGGTCAGGACACAGACACAGTCTATTTGCCTGGTTCCAGAAGGAATTAAAATTTCTGATCTAGTTGGCTGAGTTGGAAGAGCCATCTGAAAACACTTGTTTTGAATCAGGAATAGATGGTTGCACTTTACTAGGTCACATCTATAGTATGGCAAGAACAAGAGGAGAGAAACTATGTAGATCTAAGTCTCATGTTAGGATTTTGGTCTTAATAATTCCTGCTTGAATTGTGAAATTATTTATATGACTGAGTTAAAGAGCAAGGAAGACAACTGTTCATCTGTATGAAAGAGAATGGTATTTGTGGGAAATGGCCATGTAACTCCATAACTAAATGATAAAACCTAAATCTTACTCGTCAATAAAAAGAGCTTAAAGAGGGCCATATTTAAAACATTTCACTACCATTTTCCCCAAGAGTTTTAATCCAAATCCTAGAAATTCTATTGCACTTATTCAGGGACATTTATTGCCAGATATTCTGTAAGATACTGTGGAAAGAAGACCTAATTCTTATGTCTATCCCTTCCTCTTCTCTCCCACCACCATTGTCTTAGTGCGGGTCACTATATTCCATTACTCAGCCAGAGGTAATCTTTTCCTTAAATACACTACTATACCTCTAATGCATTCTTCATACTCTTACCAAAGGAACTTGTCTAAAATCAAAATCTGTTATTATTTCTTTGGAGCTTTAAACTTTGCCTTGTTTTCCCATCTTTTCTAGCATTCAGGTTTCCACCTGCCATTCAGGACCCTTCAGGATTTGAGTACCACCAGTCTCCTGCCAGAGTCTGCCTCAGAGTTACAATGGCACCATCAATTGGTTTAGAATCCCCTGAAACCACTCATAGAGATCATGTAGAGAATCTCCACAGGAAGCCTGACCACCTCAGCTCCAACTACCATATCCCCTTCTCAAAGAGAGATGTTGAGAAATTGTAGCCCTTCTTCAACTGATATCACTGGGCCTTCTTTATTTAAAGCAGAAGAAAAGTACAAAATAGTATCAAACATGACTACATCTGTCTCAAGGTGGAATGAATACTTTGTGTATTCTCTTAGATCTCTTCTTAGATTTGCTATTATCGGCTGCTCTCTCCAATACACTTACCAACTAAAAAGGAGACAGCAAAAGAGGGAAAGGAAGCTTAAGAGAAAAGAAAGAAAAAAGAAAGAAGGGAGGAAGGTAAGGAAAAAGCAAGGAACTTAGATAACTAATTGAATAGAGTTTTTGCCATGGGATTAGGCTATTGGCTTGATTCTGATATGAGTCTATAAATTGTGCCCCTAAAAATTTTTGATCAAAGGCCAAAGAATGCCTTCCATTTTCTAAATGAGTCATTTTTCCTACTGAAAAATTATGTTTTCTGCTACTAACAAACAAACAAGTAAAATCTGTCATCTGCCATCAAACGTGAATGAGGAATATCAGTTCTGCTGATAGGAAAATGTGGACAATTGAAATCACACACCTTCTAGGCAGAACACATAAGGCAGACTAGGAAAAACTACACATTGATGTGTTTTGTACTTTGTATGGAAACCATGGCACTTGAAATCATTTAATTTGTTCATATTTCTTGATATCCTGAAATTATCAGGTCATTGTGATGAAAAGATCAAAACAGTTACAGTATAGAGAAGGGAGCCAACCTAAAGTCAGACAAATACCATGACCACCCTGTTTAAAATGTCAGCCCAAGCTGCTCACAGTTTATGCATATTTATTCTCCTTTATTTTCTAGGTATCACATACACGTACCTGGAATTATACAGTCGTTTATTATTAAAAACCATTTTGTCTAGGAGCGCCTGGGTGGCTCAGTCAGTTAGACGACCGACTTTAGCTCAGGTCATGATCTCGCAGTTTATGTGTTCGAGCCCTGTGTCAGGTTCTGTGCTGACAGCTCAGAACCTGGAGCTTGCTTCAGATTCTGGGGCCTCCCTGCCCCCACCCTTCCCCCCCTTGCGCTCTGTCTCTCAAGAATGAATAAACCTTAAAAAAATTATTTTGTCTGTTGGAAAAGAGCTGATTTAGACATATATTAAAGATGTGATACTATGCATTCTTCTAATATCACTAAGCATTTATGATAATGAAAGATGAATATAGCATATTTTAAAAGATAACAATAAAGGAACTAGTATTATCTTCCTTTGAATATTAATAAAAATGAACCATTTTTCCAAATTGTCTATCTTCCCCCAAAAGAATGTCAGCACCAGTACCATATTGTTAACCACTGACCCTCTCTCTTTGACCAGAATCTTTCACAAGATAGGTATTTACATAATTGTTAAACCTAAGCAGGATCCTACAACTCACTGTAATGTTTGCTGTCTCCATGCTATTCCACATGTTCGTTCCTCTTTCTTGAAAACATTTCCTCATCTTTATTCATAGATGGAACTCTAATATATCAAACCCTAACTCAGATGTTACTTCTTCTGTCATCATGTTCACTGTTCGTCATTCCCTCCTCTATGCTCTCTTTGTACATATGTAGGATGTACTGTGCTCATAAAGTTACATTACACTGTTTTCTTGTTTCTAAGCAATTCAAACCCTGAAACTGGGCTAACCCTCCCAAATCATAACATTTCTGTTGTCAAAGGTGACCATTCTTCCTTGATTACCTAAAACAGTCTATTTATGCCTGTTTTCCCCCAATGACCTCTTTATAGCACTCTCTTTTACTCCAAAACATGTTTCTAGTTGGAGAACAAATTATGTCATCATTCAACTTTTGTAACCATTGCCAATTGATGAAATTCTAAGCTCATTTACAAAGACCCTTTGATCTTGCTTGATCAAAACTTCATTTATCTGATCTCCACCTCATTCACCTGGGTCCTCACAGGGTCCCACCTCTACTCTGGCTCTTGTCTTTCCAGGCATTGGACTCCCTATTTTCTAAACTTTTTGACTTAACTCACCCATCTTTCTTGGTTGGAATTCTTTGATATAATCATGGTTCCGCAGAGCTTGTTTTGGATTCTGGCTCCTTGTCAGAATCCAGACAGCTAGGTCAGACTTGACATCATCTTGAAGAGGAGGATAACACATCCCTATCTCTTACCAGATACGATGGTATTATTTATTTCTCTCCCAAATACTGAATATACTTCATAGTACATAGTAGGCTTTAAAAATACTTATTGAATTTAACTATAGAATAACTGTCATGGGTTGAATTGTGTCCTCTCAAAATTCACATGTTAAAGTCATAATCCCCAGTATATGACAATGTAACACTTTGGATGGTAAGATCTTTACAGAGGTAATCAAATTAAATTGAGATTATTAAGGTGAGTCCTAACCCAACAGGACTGGTGTCCTTATTAAAAAGGGGGAAATATAGACCCAGAAATACATATACAGGGAACATGGACATCTACAAGCTAAAGAGAGTGATCTGAAATATAGTCTTCACTCACAACCTTCAGAAGGACCGAATCCTGAGTATACCTGGGTGTTGGACCTCTAACATTCAGAATTGTGAAACAATGTATTTCTTTTGTTTAGGCCATGCAATCTGTGGTGCTATGTTACAGCAGCCTTGGCAAACTAATATAGACTTAATTGTATTTTCACACATGTAAAATAGAGATAACAACACTGACTACCTCACAGACTCTGTGTGAGAATCAAATGAGAGAGTTTATGTAAAATGCTAAGCACAAAGACCAGCACATTCAATAAATGTTATTTGTGTTATCTTCTGAGGTTTCTTTCAATGAGTAACGCGTTCTTTGCTCATCTGTTATAGCTCTTATTTATTAAACTTTTAACTAAGACAAAACACCATGTATTTTCCTGATTAGAATATTCTTTTCCCTCTTACATTTAAAAATATTTTAGTCATGTATTTAATTTCTAAACTCTATTTTATTGTACATAAACTTAATTCTATAGCCCTATTTAAATGTGGAACACACTCCAGGAGACTTCAGGTAAGAGGCATGTTTAATAATTCAAGTACATCAGTTACTAAATGATACGCTCTTGGTTGCTTTATATCCCAGTTACAAAAAATCTCTCAAAATAAGTGCCTTTGAAGAGTGGACCCCATTCATGACTCAAAATCATGTAGTTTGATGAAGGAGAGCTGGTTCAGATGTACGTTAGAAATGCGAATCCATGAGTTTCTCTAATATTGCTAGGGGTTATGATAATATAACTAAAATATATTTTAAGGCAGTGTGATAAACTAACTGATAATCTCTTGCTTCAGGTATGATAAGGATGACCCATTTTTCTAAACTTGATACAGAGAAGTTTAATTAGAATATAAAACCATGTGGCTGTTTTAAAGAGAATTATATTACCTTTCTGGAAATCTAAAATCCAGAAGAAAAAATATATTCCTAGCATCAAAGTTTTATCTTTAGAAACAGACCATCAGAATGGCATTTAATACATCTAAAGGGTATTATAGTGGCCTAAAAGTTTTGACATTTATCTTTAATATGGCAACAGTTTTTTGAAAGTTTTGCTTTTGAACTAATATATAGTACTCATATTTTGTGATCACAGACTTATTCTTGCCAAGACAAGTTTTACTAAGAACCATGGTCACTGAATTTTGGAAAAAAAAGTTCTAGACGTGAGACACAATCATGTGTTGAAGCCGTTATTTGACTTAGAGTGAAAGGCATGAACTTTTACCCCCACTATTCCTTGCTTGTTTCAAGAAAGTAGCGGAAGCACTTTGTGTCTCAGGCTTCCCCACTTGTATATACATAGACTAGAATATACCCAGCTTTTATCAGGAGTGTTATAAGTATTACATGAGACAATGTGTGTAAAATGCATAAAATATTTTTATGGTAAATACAGTTTATCAAAGAAAAAAATAAGTTCTGCTCTGCATGTATGCCATACCAATCCAATTTCTCTGATTGCTGCTTTGTTACAAGAACGGAAAAAAGAAAATCAGGGAAAAGTTTTTTTTTTTTTTTTTATTGTGTGAGGTGATAATAAAAAACCATCATTTTATAAAGCCTAGCTGGCAATTGTTGGGGTAGTTTAGTGGAGGGACCTTTTGTTTTCTTGGAAGATGAACTCTTTTGCTACTAATGGAGCCATTATGTGTACTGAGCAGTTTATTTATATGATATTTTATACTAAAATAGACAACTAGGGTTTATATTGATCTCTATAAATAAAACATATTAAAATCCCATTGAGATTATTCTCACTGATGCACTAATGTTTTAAACATTGTGAACCTGTCGTCTGTGTTTAGACACTTGTGATTTCGAACAAATAACAATAGTGCAAAAGTCTGTGCTTACTCTTAAAATGGCTGAAGGACAGAAAAAACTTAATTTGTACAATAGATAAGAAATGAAACTTGACCATTATGTCTCACTTTTCTCATTTGTTAAAGAGTAGCAGTATTTACTGTCTCACTGGGGTATGACACAAACTAACTTAATAATGATTATAACATACTGTGAAAATTTAGAGTTCTCCATATGTTTCTTATGGTTATATCTCTGGATCCCAAATGGTAAAGTCCATCTTAAAGACTTACCAACACTAGGCCCATTTATAATCTATATTAAGATATCTTATTACTATAGTTGGGACCATGATAACTACTTTAAGCAGTTCTTGGAAAAACTGGAAAACTTTTGTGAATGTTTATTACTTAAATATTTTTATAGACTTTCAGGGACAGTCAATTTTTCAGACAAAATCAATGACCATTCATGTGTGAACAATTAGGGATACAGGTAAATTCCACTTCAATATATTCTGGGAGTTTAATCCCCCCCCCCCCCCCCTTTCTTTAATTAAGCCTGGAAGTTAAAATAACAATAAAACCTGGGAGGGGTTTTTACTTTTACTTAATCTTTAAGCAAAAAAAAAAATCCCTCCCTTCTATTACTTTTATTATTAAATCCATTCTAAATTTACTCAATGTTAGAATTACCATGCAAAGACCACCAAGGAAACATTTTGGTCATATTAAGCTGAATTTAGTAAATTTGCTGAACAGAAGAGAACACTATCTTCACAGGGTCTCTGTAGGGTCTCAAAAAGGAAGAGATGTTAAGGCTACTTAAATCATCAGGCTGATTTTAGGTTGAAATTATTAAGCATAGTATTGGGAAGAGATTGGTCAAGATTTGTAACCTATTCAAGTTTGTGAAACAGTTAACTTCTCTTTAAAACCTGCAAATTTTGAAACCTAAAACACTAACATGGAGAGTTAGTGTTGCTCTAGGCTTCTTGTAATAGAATGGTTCTGAAAATCAGTTTTAAAAGTAACTTGAGCTTATCTCTCTTTTTTTCTCCCCTTGTGTACATCTGTTTTGTTTCTTTTTTTATTATTATTTAAATCCAAGTTAGTGAACGTAGAGTGAAATAATGGTTTCAGTAGTAGCATTTAGGGATTCATTACTTAATATAATACCCAGTGCTCATCCAGAAAAGTGCCCTCCTTAATGCCCATCACCCATTTAACCCATCCTCCTACCCAATACCCTTCCAGCAACCCTCAGTTTATCCCCTGTATTTGAGTCTCTTATGGTCTGCCTCCCTCTCTGTTGCTCTTATTTTTCCTTCCCTTGCTCTATGTTTGTGTCTTTTGCTTTTTAAATTCCACACATGAGTGAAATCATACGGTATTTGTCTTTCTCTGAGTGACTTATTTGGCTAAGCATAATACAGCTTAGCTCCATCCATGTAGTTGTAAATGCTTAGATCCTTTGTGTTGCACAGTATGGCTTGGTACAGTTTATTTATTTTTTTTGCAAATCATAATATATTTTGCAAGATGTAGTTTTGATTGTATTTCTTAGTCCCAGTCCTACTTCTGGTTATGCTTTAGCTTAGGATGGAGGACAGTCCATTATTTTAAGAGAATAAGATCATTCCAGATCTTCACTGAATCTCCATGTTTCATGATTGTATGTCAAATATTAATATGATAGTCTTTATTTCCAGAATTGCTGGACCTTCTTGTTCTTACTGCTGAATGATCACATTTTTAAAATATGTAGTTTAATGGTAGCCAAAGAGCAGAATTTAAGATTCTAGACATTGAGGAGATATCACACTTGGTAAACATTTGGAAACTAAAAGAGATATATGCTAATATCTGCCTTGGATAACCAGTGACTTTGTAATTTTAATTTGGATTTTTATTATTTAACACAGCCAGTACCTGAAGAATCAAATATCTGGTAATTATCAAACATAAAGATTTGGGGAGAACCATGACTGAATGATACGAGTATCTTTTAAAAGTACAATTAGAGAATAAAACCATAGAAAGGATCATGGGACCATCAGTGATCTTGTTCTTGAGGGGGATGGGGCAGGGGTCTCTTTTTTATGTTACATCTTATGCAGTCATGGCTTGTGGCCTGGCAGCCTATTGGTTTGGAACATCTTCTTGTGGAGATTCCCTATAGATTATCTCCAACGGATACAGTTTTTATGGGTTTGGTTTTGTTATTGTACAATAAACAATATTGGGTTAGCTGAGAAATATCTGCCCAATGATCAATCTTTTGGAACTTTTGTTAACTGTTAAGAGTACTTTTAAGTTCCTCTTCAAGAAGATTCAAATTTAGTCTTTCTCTGATATTGTTTCTAAAAATACCCATTCTCTTGGTAAGATGATATAGAGGCTGATTACATAGTTTTGAGGAAATGTGGTCAACACCTATTAATGATAAAACTGAGTGCTTGTCAATTCCTTATATTAAGCAGCATGATTAGGAGGGGAAAAGGTTGAATTCTCTATTAAAGTACAACACACAATAATCAATAATTTATAAATATGTCATCAGTGATTAACCTGGGGGAAAGAATCTATTATGAACAGTAATTTATTCTATATACTGAACTATGAATACCATCAATTGACAGGATTATTTAAATCTAGAGACAAAATATTTTTGTTGATATAGTCAAGAGTTAAAATATTTTTTCAACTTACTTGTCAGTTTTCTTCCCTTTATCCTGGGGTTGTCTATTGTATTTTGTTATGGCAACCCAAGCAGACTAAAATACCTGTTAAGGTGAAAACTCAGATCATGGGTTTATTTCTTTCCTCTTTTATCCTCTAAGCATTTAAATCTCTCAATTTCCCCCAAGTTGCTTGTTTAGAAGCATGCCCACAAATTTGGATCTATTGGTTATCTTGTTATTGAGTTTTACATATTTTTAAATTTCCCTTGAGACTTCTTTTGCTTATTTAGAAGTCTATTAATTTTTTAGTATTTGTTTATTTTATAGTGATTGTAATTGATGTCTACTTAATTATATCCTGGTCAGAGAACATGTTAAGATTTCAATTTTTTAAGCTTTATTTTTATTTATTTTGATAGAGATATAGAGAGCAAGTGGGGAACAGGTAGAATACCAAGGGAGGGAGACAGAATATCAAGCAGGGTCCATGTTCTCAACACAGAGCCCAATGTGGGGCTTGAACTCACAAACCCTGATATCATGACCTGAGCTGAAGTCAAGAGTCAGACTCTTAACTGACTGAGCCACCCAAGTGCCCCAATGTTTCAATCTTTTGAAACACATTGACACTTGCTTATGATCAAGCATATGATCTGTCTAGGAAAATATTCCATGGACACTTCAAAAATGTTATATTCCTGGGGTGCCTGGGTGGCTCAGTCTGTTAAGTGTCCAGTTCTTGATTTCAGCTAAGGTCATGATCTCATGGTCATGAGATCAAGCTCTATGTTGGTCCCTAAACTGGGTGTGGAAGCCTACTTGAGATTCTCTCTCTCCCTCTCCCCTTCCACCACTTGCACTCTCTCTTTTTTAAAAAAAAATTATACTCCTATTCTTGTTGAAGTTGCCTGCAAATGTCATTTACGACAGGTTAGTTGACAATCTAACTTGTATCTTCCATCTTCTTATTCTTGGTTAAATTTTTTAGTCATTACTGAGAGAATGGTATTAAAATATCACTGTCTATTACTCTTTAGTTTTGTCTGTTTTCACTTCATGTATTTTGAAGCTCACTTAGTTGCATACACATTTAAGAGTATTATGTCTTCCTTATTGTACCTTTTATCATACAATGCCCCTTTTTATCTTTAGAAATACTCTGTCTTGGGATGCCTGGGTGGCTCTAGTAAGCATCAACTCCTGGTTTCGGTTCAGGTCATGATCTCATGGTTATGACATAGATCCCCTTATTAGGCTTTGCCCTGGATGTAGAGCCCATTTGAGATTCTCTCTCTCTCTCTGCCCCTCCCCCACTTATGCACATGTGCACACACTCTAAGAAAGAAAGAAAGAAAGAAAGAAAGAAAGAAAGAAAGAAAGAAAG
>NW_026057578.1:66975495-67021968 GCF_023721935.1 Panthera uncia
AAGAAAGAAAGAAAGAAAGAAAGAAAGAAAGAAAGAAAGAAAGAAAGACTCAGTCTTGGGGCATCTGGGTGGCTCAGTCAGTTAAGCATCTGACTTCAGCTCAGGTCATGATCTCACAGTTCATGGGTTTGAGGCCCGCAGTGGGCTCTGTGCTGACAGTTCAGAGGCTGGAGCCTGCTTTGGATTCTGTGTCTCCCTCTCTGTCCCTCTCCACACGTGCACTCTCTCTCTCTCTTTCTCTATCTCAAATAAACATTAAAAAAAAGATATACTCCATCTGATATTGTATATTAATATTGATGTATATCAATATGGCTATTCTATGCAAATTATTTTGGTGTTTGTCTGACATATTTTTTCCATTCTTTCCTTTGAAACATTCTCCATCTTTATATGTAATATGTGTCTTATAGATGACATGTTATCAAACCCTAATTTTTTATCCACCCTTAAATTCTTTGTTGTATAGTTGGAATATTTGCTGCATTTTTATTTAATGCAATTTTTTATTTAGTTGGGTTTACATATACTATTTTGCTAATTGTTTTTAGTTTGTCCTTTCCAGATTTTGTTGTTCCCTATTGGCTCTGGTTCCTTAGTCATTGTTCCTTAATATGTTCTCCAAGAGGGAATGCTAGCAGGTGAAGTTGAACATGGAATATTAAAGAGTAATAGTGAAGCAAGCATTATATATGCCTTCCTAATGAGGCTAAATTTTATTGTGAAGATACTAAAGAGTCATTAAAAATTACTTTGACTTTTAAGATTTGCTTTTAATAAGATCATATCCACATGGAGATATGTGGAGAGTATCTAAATGAAACTTGGCCTAGAAGGAGGAAGGTTTACAGGGAATCTATAGAAATAGTCTGTTAAAACATGGAAAGAGCTGAAATTAAGGAATTCAAAATAAAGATAAAAATAATGTATTTGAGAAGAATTCAGAGGGAAAATTGTCAGAATCTGGTGATTGATAGGCATGGAGGTTTTGATGGTGAGCGTTTCTAAGACACTCTTTAGTTTCTGTCATGAGAAACATGGCTGTTGGTGGTAGCATTCATTATATAAGGTACACTGGAAGACAGCTAAACCTGAAGATGCCATTAGTTTTTGGACTTGACGTGTTTTCAGATATTTGTGGGATGTCTAGCTGTCTAGAAAGATGCAAGACAGACAAGTCTGGATATTCAACAAAAGTTTTGGCCTAGAAAATGAATCTGGAAACTGATTATAGGTAGTACTTGAATAGGGATAAGAATGAAATTTCCTCAGGTGTGTATAACCACGGATGTATATGTGTATATATAATTACATATGTAGACACATATGTGCATACACAGGACTATATATGAGGATATTTTAAAGTGTTCTGTACAACATAAAATCTAAGGTCTCTTTCAATACCAAACAAAATAAAACAAAGTACACACTAACGATATGATTCTGTTTAAATCAAAATTGATAAGAAGACCCCTTCCCAGTTCAACCACTAACTTTTATCCGTGAAGTTATTCCATATAATGTTCTGTTTTGGATTGCAACTATTTTAACAGGGTTGTGGCTTTTTGGCTCCCATTCTGATTACATCTCTGTGAAGACTTTTAGTCCTTTTGCTCATGAGACATTAATAACCAGCTTCACTGACTAAACAAACTACAATCTAGTTAGAAGGACAACTGTACAGAGTCTAACAGCAGTGCCTTAACTTTTAATGGAGCAGATCCTAATTACATCCAATTTAAAGCGATTGTAAAAAAAGTTTTTTGATACTGAAACTTGGTCATATCAAATGATTCATAAACTAGGACTTTTAAAACATTTATCATGGATTTTTATTATAGCAGTACTTGAGGTGTATTTTTAGCTCTTAGGACTGCCGAAATGAAACTGTTTATGCTAACTTTTGCTGGTAACACACTAGGTTAGAAGGGGAATAAGCAATTAGCAATTCCAACATGGAACAATTAAGAAATGTTGGTTTAGATAAAAACTGTTACCTAGGATACATGCGCTGCACACAATGACCTTTTCTTGTCTAGTGATTTCACATGTTCTCACAGATGTTAGATGAGCCAGTTTACACTACAGGGCACAAATAACTGAACACTGCTGTATTGCCTTCTCACTGTACACTCAGTGCTCAGTCACTTAAACATCACGGCCACACTGGTTTCAAGATGATGGACATATTCTAAAAGGGAGATGTTGATTATATTTATGACTCTAGAAAAAGTATTATCATTCAAAAATAGTGCTGCCTTTGTTAAAGCCTACAATGTTATTAAAATATTTCCCATTATCATCTTCCTACAGGGCAGAAATAAATAGACAAGGAAAATAAGTTCTCTTAGGAATTCTTTTTTCTCATTTCCATGGAAAATTCATACTCTTCATATGAAATATATTGGTTTTCTGTTGAGGCTGTACTGTTTTTTATCCCAATTCACTGATATCCATTCTGGTAACTTCATGCTTAACTGCATATCCTAGGGCTATGATAACTTACACACCCTCTGCCTACACAGGATGGTGCAAGTCAAATCATGCTTGTTGACAGAAAATGACACAATGATGTGCTACTACCAAACCAATTCCCTGCTTACGGTATGTGCCTGAACTGTTGTATGCACAAAAATACTTACATGGATAAGGTACAACACTCTATAGAATCACCCATGAGGATAGGCGATGTAGTCACTAGGCAGAAAATAGACTATATGCTTTTATAGGGCAAGATTGTGTCCCTTTATTCTGCCCCCCTCATACTTATTCCTGACCACTTGATATATTGCTCTACATTTAACAGTTGTTTAAAATATTGTGAAGAACTTCTTCAAAGAAAAACAAAACACCAATTGATATTTTCAGGAATAAAACATATTGAATTTATATACTTCCTGAATTTTTCTCTTAAAGTGATTTGCTATTTGTTTTGTGAATGCCTAAGATGTTTGTTCCTCATGTATGTGTGTATCTTATTCCAAATATGAACATTAAGATTTTTAAATTTGCAAAATTTTAAAGTTCTATTTAATATTTTCTTTGATTCTCAAAACCACCCTATTTTTATTGTTACATGAGTTGTTTAAAAAATTTTTAACATTTATTTATTTTAGAGAGACAGAGCAAGACAGAGCACAAGTGGGAGAGGGTCAGAGAGAGGCAGGGACACAGAATCCAAAGCAGGCTCCAGCCTCTGAGCTGTCAGCACAGAGCCCGACGCGGGGCTGGAACTCACAGGCCGCGAGATCACAACCTGAGCTGAAGTTGGGCGCTCAACCAACTGAGCCACCCAGGCACCCCTAACATGAATTGTTTAGAACCAAAATGTGTGTCTCATTTATCTTTGTAACAGTGCCTAGGAGATTATCTGAAATTTTAGGTTGATATTCTGTTGAATGAAAAAGCAAATGAATCAGTAAATCAATCCATCAATCAATCAATCTCACTACAGCATCACTAAATATGTCATCACAACAGGCTTACTCTTGAACTCAACTCTGATTACTAATGAGAGGTAGGACAAAGGAATGTTGCTGATGAGGGAAAGCAAATAAATGAAACAGATTAATTCTGTTACTTTGGCAATTGAAACATCCACACATTCCTAGAGGTACAGAGAGAGAGAGGCTGAATAAAGATACAGAGTAAGGATCAAAGTGGAGGAACACTAACAGGCCCAAGGGAAAAGTTGAGTGTTGGTAGATTTAAGGCATTTTGTCTTCAAGAAATTGCAGTTAGGACGAGTGGAAATCATAGTCATTAATGAAGAATGGGCAGCAAAAGGAGAAGAAATAACATATTTTTTGTTGTTTTTCAAAAATTTTATTGTTGTATAACAAACTGTAACTAACTTAGCCTGTTCTGTAGGTCAGAGATCTGGTAACAAGATAGCTGGGTTTTCTGCTCAGGGTCTACAAGGGCTGAAATCAAGGTGGTAGCCAGACTGGGTCTCACCTGGAGCTCAGGGTCCTTTTCCTAGCTCAAGTGGTTGTTATCAGAATTCAATTCCTTGCATTTTTAAGATTGAGATCCCATTTTCTTGTTGACTATTGGTTGGGGGTCACTCCTGTCTTCTAACGTCAGCCTAGAGTTTCCTGACATATGGCCCTCTCCCCCTATGTCCCCTTCACGGATAGCTAGACATCCTCTGGTGGTACTTTTCTTGTTTCTCTTAAGAGTTTACCTGACTGGGTCAGGCACACTGGACTAATCTTCCTTTTGTTTACAACTTAATTACACTTATAAAATCCCTGTTGCCACATTACCTAACCACAGCATGGAGTGGTCACACCCCATTATGGCCATAGGCCTACCCTCCCCACTGAAGAGAAGACTGTGTGGGCAAGTACACAAGCTAGTCAGAATCTTGGGGGACATGCTAGAATTCTACCTACCACAGACAGTGAATCATTAGTAATAATCAGCACACGAGAAAGGGAGAAAATGAAGGGCCCAGAGAAGGAATGAAAAGGAGGAGTGTTCAAAGGCTTCCCAATTTCAGAGTAAGAGCTGTTGATTCCGAAATGTTCTATAAGAGAAATGTCAGACTTGGAGGTGGGGAAGGTGAAGAGAAGCCATCTCTGAGGGGAAGACAGAACAAAAAGAAACTTAATAATAATTATCCAGATGGTGATGATGCCTTGTCAAGAGAAGAATTAAAGGAAAGATGTCAGAGTGTTTACCCAGTGATCACATTAGGAGAGCTATGATTATAAAATTACTGGGGATAACTCTGCAAGACATGTTAGCAGCAATTCAATTCCCAAGGATTAAATAGAAGTTTTAGAGGTGGGCTAATGCAGTATGTTTTGAAAGAAATATAGTTTAGAATAAAAAAATTCTCAGAATTGCAGGTTTGATCATACAGAATTATAGCGATAAAAACCTATATGAATGTTATTCAGAAATGAAATGATGGCTAGAAAAGACAAAAATGAATGAGTAAAAAGGTACCAGAAATGTCAGAAATTTCAACTAAACAAGAAAGTGGTAAAAATGAAAAAAAAATATAAGTAAAAGTATTTAGAGTAGGTCCAAGGTGTCATATAATGCAAGGCATTATTCATGATGTGGACAGGTATGCCCTCCTGGCCACATAGGAGACATCTGTCAGGACTCTTTTCCCCAAGTAGAGAGGTGCTGGCTGATATATAGGGCTGCTAGAGATAAGCAACAGGGTATTTTTTATTTAACTACTTTAAATATGGAGAGGAAAACAACACACACAGGTGCAAAAACAATATTTCAAGTCAATTATATGACATGGAAGGGCATATTTAGTCCAAATAGTCATATCTATAAAGACAAAAAAGAAAAAAAAAAGGTATGTGGAATTAAAAAAGAAAAAATCACCTATTTCAGAGAACCTAATTTGACTTAAGAGTTTACTCCCCGTATTACTTAAATTAGAGTCAATTGCACTGAAGCTGACATGGGGAAAAATAACAGGGCTCAGGCTGAGGAAGGAGCTGAAAATTCCAGATCTATATGCATCATGGGATGATATGTATTTCATTCCCCAGTACAGTTGTTGTTCTAGGAAACTAATATGAAGGAAAAGAAAACATACAGAAGTTCCAGAAATTGGGATATAGAGAGGAAAGAAAAGAGAGGCAAAAGGGCTAAAGGAACATCAGAGAGCAATATGCATTCAAATAAGGTCAATAGGTGTTGTAAATGGCAGGAATGCAGAATAGAAGCAATTAATAGAAATAAAGAAAAGGACTACAGGAAAGAAAGAAACATATTTCCCAGAGGTAGCATACCAGCTGATCCCAGGCTCTTACCAAGGTATGTCTTTGGCCTTGCTGTTCCGTGGTCAGCCTCCACTTCTGCCTCTCGTCTGCCACCCACAGTATCTTCCTGTAATCCTTAGCTCTGAAACCTCTTGTCCAAATCTGCCTTTCTTGAGCAATGCTAAAAATAAACTTGAAGTACTCTACTTTACAGGAACTATTTTTGAATTGGCTATTATTTGTTGCTGTTGAAGGGGGACCTAGTGAACTAATTCCCTTAATGATTCTACCTGATAAAGCTTAATGAGATTTCCCCTCAGGAAATTGTACCTTTTGTTACAAGAGAAGGATTACCTGAAAGTGGGGTTTTCAGGCAACAGGTGGCCGATTTAGAAGCCTTCCCATGTCTATTAAAATTAAACTACATACATAAATGCTCAGTCACCCTGCAAATATAACTAGCCCTGCGTGAAAGTCATGAAGCTATGAGAGAAGAAAGTCTGGTTCTTATGATAGTGCCTCACTTATTTGTACCTTACGCATTATCGGTTGTGATCACAGAACAAAGTCCAGGCTAAGAAAGTACTGCTAACAATACAATTACAGTTTGCATCTTATTGGGGACATACTGTAATAAGAATTTACTGAGAATCAAACAGTACACTTGACATTAGGGACAAAATATTAAGTCATTTTTCCTGCTGTCATAGAGCTCACAATTTAGCAATACAGCAAGGAAGGCAGTCCTATACACAACTACCACATTTTATTAATTCTAAAATATGCCTTTTATTTCCACTCTATCAACTCTGAAATTGAGAAGCTTCATGCATTTGAAAGCACCATAGTTTCATGTGAACCATTTTTATTTCTTAGTGGCGTGTAAAGTAATGGGGCACACTGCAATCAATGGCATCCTAGATTTAAGAAGTGTAATTCTAATTACAAAGATACAAATGTTACATGGATCTTATTAGAGAACAAAGAAAGAAATGGGAGAAAATCATGTCAAACTTCATAGATGAGTTGATTCAGTGGGAGTATTGAGGACAGTTCAAAAGATTTCACCAGGGAGGAGGGATAGGAAAACCTTGCAGTCCCAGGGAATAGGACTAACATGTTACATTTTTATCTTAACACAATGGCATAACATAGTAGTGCTGGTTTATCAGAATCCTTGGAAGCAAGGTGTACAATGAACCTGGAAAGGTAAGTTATGGTTGGATAGGAAAAGCCTTAAATGACTTTAAGTGTAGGTTTTTAAGCACTAGTAGGATATCATTTGTCTGATTTGTTTAGGTTTGTTATGCTTTCTTCATGTCTCAATGATAGTAAGCTTATATTAATTTTCCTGACTACCTGGAAGTTTTAACTAGCTTAAAGGGGGATTGTAGAAGCATTAGCAGTACTCAAGGTTAAGTTGTCTTGTAAGGCAGGTATTGATTCGATTCTTAGATGGGTGACTTCTAACCCTCAAATAACAAGAGATACACAAAGATGGAAAAGAACAGTAATTTTTTACAAAATGATTCAATGAACATAGGGTTTAAAAGCCTTCCTTTCTTTCCTGTTTGAGAATTATCCATCCCTTAATGACTTTTGTTGGTGTAGGGTTTTAAATCTTTCTTTAGGGACTTAAGTGTGTATGTCTCCACCCCATTTCCCACCCGTAAGAGGGGATGACAGTCGTTGCTAGTATTAATATTTCTGCATGATAGGAACAAGTTCGATAATGATTACTTTGTTAGCTTTTCTTTTTTGGTTGTTCATTGAGAAACTGTTGAACATGAAATCAATAACTCAGGACTCGCTTGGCTCTTCAGATCACTCCTCTGGCACCACTGTATAGCCAAGATTAGTTCTTTGTCCAAGAATAATATGAAGTGCTTGGTTTGTATGAGGCAACCAGGTGCCAGACAGCTGATTATCAGTACAGCGTAGTGAATCTAGACCCGATTCTGAGACCCAGAGAGCAGGGAAACACTACTGGCTATGGATCAGTGAGGGCAACTAGTGGGCAGAAAGAGAGGTACTCCTATCCATGGTCAATGGCTTTGAGGTATGGTAACATGTATTCATTCCATACCCCATCTGTCCTCCCAGCAGTTGCCATTAAGATATTCATGCTAGTTATTAGGCTATTATTACTCTTCAGTTCCAAATCCACACTCCAACACCATTTTCAGATGACAGGCTGGGACTCTGCAAACACATTTTTGCTTTGAGATCTGGCTCTCTGTTAGGCTAACCCAGTAGGGAGCAAGAGAGAAAACCAGCAAGGCTGGAGGAGTGAGAAAGGACTTACTCCTTCCTTTTACTCCCTCCCTGCTTGTGGTTCTTGTCAATTACTCCAGAAATACTTGATCTCAGAAGCAACATTTCTTCCATAAGAGCAGGTAAATGCCAAGAGGTCTGGGTCTCAGTCCCAATGGGGACCTTCTTCTAAAAAATTTGTTTTATATTACTCCAAGTTCTTCCCTTTATTCTCTAGTGGTGGTAGCTATTTCATGATAACTTAGAGGTTTTTGTGTTACCTACTTAATATTTTTATACCTTGTTAGAAAATTTAATATAAAAACTATCTTAAATTCTTTTAAAATTATTAGTGTGTTTTCTATCACCTGACCAGACCCTGACTGATAATATTCCATTGATCTGAAGCTAGTGCTTAGATCACAGTGCTCCTGTTTCTTTGTTTACCATTAAGTCTAGAACTTTTTCTTTTATCAGAAACATGGCTGAATAGGTCGGAGAGATACATCCATAGATGTTCTCTTCAAAATACTTATGAAGACTCTAAACCAACCAATGTAGATATTGGCCCTAGTATTTTCCTTCTGGGAAATTTCACATTCATTCTGGTTCCCTTGTACCAGAGAGAATGCCTTGTTTGGCATTCTTACATTATACTACTTCTTGATACTCTCTTGTGCTATATAGTTCAGAATAAGACTGCATTAATGTCCTAATATCTCAGTTGAAGTGAAATTTATGATATTTCAGTTTTGGCTAATTCAATTGGATATACTTGTCAACAGTTAATAGGCAATATAAAATGTTAGATATCAAAATTATACCTCAACTTAATAGTACACATTAATATATAGCTTTCAACAAACATATTACATAGGAAGAACTGTTCTTTTAAAATCAGAATAGACTCCTGATTTGTTCATTTTGGCCACTCTGACTGGCGTGAGGTGATATCTGAGTGGTTTTGATTTGTATTTCCCTGATGAGGAGTGACGTTGAGCATCTTTTCATGTGCCTGTTGGCCATCTGGATGTCTTCTTTAGAGAGGTGTCTATTCATGTTTTCTGCCCATTTCTTCACTGGGTTATTTGTTTTTCGGGTGTGGAGTTTGGTGAGCTCTTTATAGATTTTGGATACTAGCCCTTTGTCCGATATGTCATTTGCAAATATCTTTTCCCATTCTGTTGGTTGCCTTTTAGTTTTGTTGGTTGTTTCCTTTGCTGTGCAGAAGCTTTTTATCTTCATAAGGTCCCAGTAGTTCATTTTTGCTTTTAATTCCCTAGACTATAGATGCTGGTGAGGATGTGGAGAAACGGGAACCCTCTTGCACTGTTGGTGGGAATGTAAATTGCTGCAGCCACTCTGGAAAACAGTGTGGAGGTTCCTCAAAAAATTAAAAATAGACCTACCCTATGACCCAGCAATAGCACTGCTAGGAATTTACCCAAGTGGTAGAGGAGTACTGATTCATAGGGGCACTTGTACCCCAATGTTTATAGCAGCACTCTCAACAATAGCCAAATTATGGAAAGAGCCTAAATGTCCATCAACTGATGAATGGATAAAGAAATTGTGGTTTATATACACAATGGAGTACTATGTGGCAATGAGAAAGAATGAAATATGGTCCTTTGTAGCAACATGGGTGGAACTGGAGAGTGTTATGCTAACTGAGATAAGCCATACAGAGAAAGACAGATACCATATGTTTTCACTCTTATGTGGATCCTGAGAAACTTAACAGAAACCCATGGGGGAGGGGAAGGAAAAAAAAAGAGGTTAGAGTGGAAGAGAGCCAAAGCATAAGAGACTCTTAATTTTTTTTTCAACGTTTTTAATTTATTTTTGGGACAGAGAGAGACAGAGCATGAACGGGGGAGGGGCAGAGAGAGAGGGAGACACAGAATCGGAAACAGGCTCTAGGCTCCGAGCCATCAGCCCAGAGCCTGCCCAGAGGCTGGCGCAGGGCTCGAACTCACGGACCGCGAGATCGTGACCTGGCTGAAGTCGGACGCTTAACCGACTGCGCCACCCAGGCGCCCCCATAAGAGACTCTTAAAAACTGAGAACAAACTGAGGGTTGATGGGGGGTGGGAGGGTAGGGAGGGTGGGTGATGGGTATTGAGGAGGGCACCTTTTGGGAAGAACACTGGGTGTTGTATGGAAACCAATCTGACAATAAACTTCATATATTGAAAAAAAAATTAAAAAATTAAAAAATTAAAAAAATAAAACCAGAATAGAGTAACGGAGACATGTTATAAAATTTCCTCATTGAGTATTATTACTGCCACCTATTTGTATTAAGGGTTTGTTATATTCTAGGTGTATTTCTAAATCCTAGGAATGCTTTAAAGAATGAGTAAGATATGTGCCAAGTAGGTGAGTGAGACAGGTAAAAATTAATTAATTGCCCTGAATGTGATAAATATTTAAGTAAACTCAAAAAAGAGATTGTTCACCTTTCTCAACATGTGGGGAAGAAAGAAGGAAGGCTAAGAAAAAGATAAACTCAATAAATTGGGTCACAAAAGGTCTGCAACAAGGGACAAGGAATGGACATTCTAACAGTGGGAACAATGTGTTCAGAGGTATAGAGGCACAAAAACTATGAGAAACCTTAGTTACCCATCATTAGAGCAGAAAGTGTATAGATTTCAAGTGTAGTGTAGAGATGGCAAGAGTTAGGGACAGAGAAACACGGCTTTACAACACCCCAGAGAGCTTTCAGTAATCTTGCTTACTAATCTGTGCTTTATTATTTAGATGGTAGGGAACCATTAAGAATTTGAAAAGATTTCCATGAAGAGATCTACATATTGGGCAGGCATTCTACTTGCACTCTAGTAGATATCTCGAGGTGAAGTACTCCAGAGATAATGAATATAATTAGGACACCATCTTAATAATCCTTCAGGAAATCAACAGCCATCCACTAATATCTTAATCTTTCTTCCTTTCCTCACTTCATCTGTATTCTTTTATATTTTGTTTTAAATAAGCTGGAGAATTTTGGACTGTCAATTGCTGATGTTGTGATTCATAGGTCTTTGCAGGCTTGATACCTAACATGAAGCTTGACAGAGTAGATCCCAATAAATGTTGATTAATGAATCAATCTGAATTAAGGCAGAAACAGGGGAGGTAAATAAAGAAGGATGGATAAGGGAACTTTTAACAATTACCAAAACAACTGTTTGGTGGTTGAGTGTGAGGAAAAGGAGGGGGTTAGAATAAAGTTGCTGGGCAAGTGGGGTATTAGACGAATGGAAGTGCCATGCAGAGATTAGAAAGAAAAGGGGAAGAAGGAATTGGTGAGGTTCAGAGGTAAATATTCTCATCTTAAATGCTCAAGCTTCTGTCTGCCCCATAGCCATACACAAAGGTTTACACCAACAATGAGGAGTTTACACGAAGATAAACCATGGTTAGTTCCTGCTTCACCTCAGACAGGTATAATGCAGTAAGACCCTTCCTGAGGTGTGTACCTAAGCCAAACTTGCTTCCTCAAATTTTGGTGCCTAATATTTTGTTTACCAAACTGTCACTGAATTCTTGATAAATAATATCCTGAGATGTTATTTATCTTATTTATATTTTCTTTTGATATTTGGGTTATCAGTCATCTGTGCTAAAATCTCAACCAGCTCTGGAGCTTTATAAAATTTCCCTTCTAATTTCCTCATAAACATACTTGCTGCCACTTACTATATTTAAGAGTTGAGAGCAATTCTTAACTAGCCTTTCACATCTCAGCTGCAGAGTGTTTTCTGCACTTTGAAATTTTATGCTGCAGGAGAGAGCAAGTACCAATTACTTTAAAATAAAGACAAAGACAGAACAACCTTCAACAGATGCATTAGATTTCAAGATTTTCAACTCCACAAATGTGGAGTTCATGCATTTAGCTTATAAAAATGAAACCATTAACTTAGAAGCACAATTAAAATAACTAGGTTCCTATCTCACTTAGAATTACCAATTAGAACAAAATTCATATAAATACATCTCTATTAAATAAACTTAAATGTAATTAAATCAAGCCTATTGGAGTAGAGATGCCTAATGTCTAAACTGAAGAAACTAGTTATTTGTTTTCTTTAAGGTCCTTCCAGTTCTAACTCCGTGGGTTTTTTTGTTGTTTTTTTTTTTTTTTTTTGCTTTTTAATAACTTCAGTACTGTCAGTCACTGACTCAAACTTCAACTATAAAACATAGCCATGACTAACTCCTAAGGAGAGCTGTTTTTGCCATGAGAAGCAGGATATGTTTACTCTGGCTAATACACATGATGGGTATATTGACTTGTGTTCCATTTTACCCAAAATATAGTTCCCCACTTAAAGTTGGAGGGTTTTCTTCTTTGACTGACCAACCAGATCAGAGAATATTAATTTCTCTAATTATTACTTCTTCTCATGATTAATTTTCTCTAACCTTTTAATCATTTTTTAAATGGCCATCCATCATTTAATTGTAGTGATCCAACTTTTCATATCTTTCCTGACTGCCTTCAGTCATAAGACTCAACAGTCATAAAATGGCCCATTTTCAAACAACAAATTTAAGTCATTCTAATCTATACAAGCATTCCTTTTGAAAATTATATTTTAATAGTGTATAAAATACAAAAGTCACATCACATTATTCAATACCTTTTACCCTACAGCATTATATACTTTGCCCAATGATCTCCCTCTTTGCCCTTAATTTTCCCACCCAACTGAGGACATGAGAGGAGGGGTCCCTGCCAGAAAAATCAACTCAAGAAGTAATTTCAAAGTCATGCACTCAAAAATACATCTAGCTACTAGAGGATTAGGGAAAGCATGACTGAAGATAATGTTAGAATATAAACACGTATTATACAAGACTGTCCTGTACCATGCTGGGGTCCCACTCTTAGATCTGGCTAGAGGTGTTGACTCAGGCACCACACTTCACAGGGTCCACATATTATAAACATATGAGCACAAAAATGTATTAAAGACACATGGAGGCATCTATCGCTTGGAGTTGAGTGCTCAAGTCTGGCAGAACCTAATCCCATTTTTTTTCTTTTTAATTGATTTACTAAAAATTTTTTAAATTTTTTTACAAATATAATTTATTGTCAAGTTAGCTAACAGTGCATAAAGTGTGCTCCTGCATTTGGGAGTAGATTCTTGTGTTTCATCACTTACATACAAAACCCGGTGCTCATCTCAGCAAGTATCCTCCTCAATGCCCATCATCCATTTCCCCCTCTTTTCCTCCCCCCCCTGCTCCATCAACCCTCAGTTTGCTCTCTGTATTTAAGAGTCTCTCATAGTTTGCCTCCCTCTCTGCCAAACATTAATTCTTATAAATAACACCATTCAGGAAAAAAAAAGGCAACTGCATCCAAATGCCATAAAGGTTTATGGGTTGTGCCATTGCCCATGCAGGAATGTACAAGTGCTTAGGTTAAGAAACAAACAAACAAACAAAAAAATTAATAAACCTGTTTGAATACATCCTCTGAGACTGCACAAATATAAGAAATTCCTTAACAAAATATTATTTCCTTTTAAATTTTTTTAAAATGTTTATTTGTATTTGAGAGAGAGAGAGAGAGAGAGAGTGTGTGTGTGTGTGTGTGTGCACAAGGAGGAGAGAGGCAGAGAGATGGAGACAGAATCTGAAGCAGGCTCCAGGCTCCAAACTGTCAGCACAGAGCCCAACAGAGGACTTAAACTCACAAGCCATGAGATCATGACCTGAGCCGAATTTGGACACCTAACTGACTGAGCAACCCATGTGCCCCCAAATTATTATTTCTCAGCAGTGCCAAGTGTTTGTTTTCTTGCTTCTTTTTTTGATATTCTAACTGGTGGCTCTGAATACTCGAAGTGGTATTCCTAATAGTTACAGGGGGGAGAGCTATAAACCATTTTTTATATTAAATAAATATTATTCTTAAATTATAGATATGGAGGGTAGAAATAACAAATTTAAGACTAATACTGATAATTTCCATTGTTTTTAGATGGAGTTTCAACACTAGAAGTGTAAATCTTGTTATTTGTATTTAAAAAGTTAATAAGTTTACTACTTCAACAGTTAAATATCCTATCCTTATTGATACAATTTAATTAAAATTATATTCATCAACTATAATGTAATATTTTTATTTTAATAGAAAATGTGCGTATCATAGAGGAAAACCTTAAAACATGAAAAACAATTTCACTTGTTTAATCTTTCACTTTATTGTTGTAAGCATAATTTATACACATTGAATATATGCTATTTTTTAATCCTTTATATGACTAGTGTTACCTGAACACAAACTATGTGAAAATCTTGATTATAAAATCAGTCATTTTGCTGAAATTAAGCCAAGATAAATAAATTTGCTTTTAAAAAGGTTTGCTAATTTAGGAGTTATTTATTTTTTTAATATTTTTTTTAACATTCATTTATTTTTCAGACAGAGAGAGACAGAGTGTGAGTGGGGAAGAGGCAGAGAGAGAGGAAGACAGAATTCGAAGCAGGCTCCAGGTTCTGAGCTGTCAGCACAGAGCCTGATGTGGAGCTCCAACTCACAAACCATGAGATCATGACCTGAGCCAAAGTGGGGGGCCCAACCGACTGAGCCACCCAGGCGTCCCTTTGAGTCAGTCATTTTAAATTCTTTATTCATCCAAATATTACCACCTCAAAACAAAACATGCAGACATGTCCAAAAATAATTGAGTTAACCCACTTTTAATATTTTAATGTCAAATTTCTGACATTAAAATAAGCCCAACTTCATACCTTTTTAACGTTTATTTATTTTTGAGACAGAGAGAGACAGAGCATGAACGGGGGAGGGTCAAAGAGAGGGAGACACAGAATCTGAAACAGGCTCCAGGCTCTGAGCTGTCAGCACAGAGCCCGACGCGGGGCTCAACTCACGGAGTGTGAGATCATGACCTGAGCCGAAGTCGGCCGCTTAACCGACTGAGCCACCCAGGCGCCCCCATACCTTTTTAAAACTCTTGTCATTATAAAGTTTTTTGTTAATAGTATAAAACCTGTTTTACTTAACAGATAGTTCTTAAACTTTTAAATATTTGAACTTACATTTTGCTGGTCTCCAATCATACTGCTGTCTGGACTCAGGGTGTTTGGGATGGGTTCATCTGCTGTGACATTGTCTGATGGAGATCTATAGCACTTCTTTTCCAGTTTAGGACCTGGGGACAAAGGGTGGGATAATTTCTTAGAGCCAAACAGGGACACTCTGTTTGGATGTCAAAAATACAGAATTTTAGAACTGGAGGAGACTTCAGTGATCATCTAACACAAACTCTTCACTTCATTGGTGAGATCACTGAGAGAGAAGAAAGTCACTTGACTTTCTTGAGCCTAAAATTGGTTCTTGGAAAAGAGGCAAAACTTGACCTCCAAAGCAACTTAGGTATCAAATATTTCCTGAAGGCATGGTTAGTTTTCTTTACAGGTTGTTTGGTTCTCTGAATACTACTAATTTAACCATGGATATGTGGTCAACTAGCTGTGAAAGAGAAAGAGAAGAGAGGGGGGGAAAAGCCACTAAAATAGTATCTTTCCTTTTTGGAAATGTGACAAGGTCTTCTTGCTGCAGAGACAGAATAAAAACAAAAAACTTCCCAAGACCCTAAGTGACAGTGAGTCCATGTTCAGGGATACAACACTAACATAGCGGCAGCTCAGATGCTTGGCCTTCATTTCTATCTGCATGTTACAGATTTTTTTCTAATACAACATAGAATAAAAAGTACGACTTCAGAAGCAAATTGAGATCTTGCAGTCCCAAGAAAATCATGTTACTTATGCATCAACCAATCTAAAAGTGTCCTTCAGAAAATTAGAAATAACATACTCTCATATTTTTTTAATATTTACTTGCACATTAGGCATTTATGGAATTACATTGCAATGGTATGCCTTCCATCTCCTGCACTTCTGTCAACTTGACATGAATTCCTTTCCTTAAGTGTTCAAAGACTGAATGTAAATAAATGGAGAAAAGTAGCCAAGACCTGAATCTCAACCTTTAATGCCGATAGTCCAGCTTCTACTTACTATGATGTGTCATGTCTCAAAAAGACATCTGTCATAAAATCTCCATCCCTCCTTCTTTATTTACCAATGCTGCAAATTCTTTCACAATGAACAAAATCAAGCCAAGACTGCAAACACAGTAATATCATCATGTTAAGTGTCTGCTTTAAAAATAACTGTGATCAGGGATGCCTGGGTAGCTCAGTTAGTTAACTGTCCGACTTCAGCTCAGGTCATAACTCACGACTCGTGAGTTAGAGCCCTGTGTCGGGCTCTGTGCTGACGGCTCAGAGCCTGGAACCTGCTTTGGATTCTGTGTCTCACTCTCTCTCTGCCCCTCCCCTGTCATGTGCGTGTGTTCGCTCGCTCTGTCTCAAAACTAAACATAAAAAAATAAATAACTGTGAACCCTTATTTCCCATAAGGCAAGGTCTTGATTCCTTAGAATATGTATCTAGTTTATTAAATTGCTGTCCAACCCTAACTTTCTGGCCTGTGTTCCAACCATTTGACCCACAAACTCTAACTCTATGCCAAATGCCTAGTCACTGCTATCTCTAAATGAAGCCTCATCCCCTCATGCCTTTGCCCATCGTGTTTCATTATCCCCCAAAACCAACCCTAATATATCAGGCAAAATCCTCTAAGCTTCAGATCACTATTGTCTGACTTTTGTTTATTTGTTTTTCCTGTAGTTTTCCCTGACTCTTCAGGCTACAAATTCCTTCTTCATCTGTAATTTCCCAGTGCTTTGTACAATTCTCTCTTGCAGCATTTATGTTGAACTTTAAGTGTTTATGAATCTCCCTTCCCTGCTAGACTGTGAGTTCCTGAGGCATAGAGGACAGTACTTTATTCACTTTTATGTGCCCAGCAACTAGTAGGGCACCTGACACATATAGACCCAATAAATGTTCGTGAAATTGAATCGACTCTTCCAGGGGGCCTATTGGCTTAAAATTACACCAAAGTAGACATTACTAATATTAATCTTTCCTGAGGGCAGAAGGTTTTTGTTTTGTTTTTAGGGGAGAGTGCAGAGAATGCTTGAGGGCACTGAAGGTGAGAAAAATATACAAGACATTTTATGACACTTCCTTTCAATAGATGTTTCCAGTTTTAGAGCCTAATTATACAATGCAGAAGAAAACATCTTTCTTTGTTTATTTCAATGTTGATGTAGCACTTGGCCAGCAGAGGGAGAAAATACAATATGAAATGCAAGCAGTGGTGTTTAGCCCTCTCCATTACAAATAATGTGATTTCATGTTTTTAAAAATAATTATGTCAGAATATGTATGATTTTGATCCAAGAATATGCAGTTATTCAAATAATCTCTACTCTCGAAATTTAAAGCCTCACCCTTATTTGTCTTTAGGTTAGAAGAACTCAGCAGTGCATTTTAGTTGAGAGCCAGTAAGCTCTCATCTGAAATTAATGGAAAATTATGCCTTTCAGAGAGAGCTGCAATTTCCAGATGCTCATCCCTTCTCTCATTGCACACCAATGAAATCAACGAGAATGTTTAGGGACTAGATATTCTGTTCATGGGTTTGAGGGCAGTTAGCCAAAATGTGGTGAAGTAAGATGGATCTCCTTTTCCCCTACAGCAGCAGGGACTGCGGTGGGGAGGTATGAGTAGGGTGTGATTGTCCATGGTGTGTGTCAGAAACATAACATGTTTGCACCAATCAATATCACATGTATCTAATGAAAGTATAATATATAAAATGCATATTAACAAAAAAGGTAAAATGAGGATGACTACTCACATAAAAATCTCATCTTTTCTGTACATTATAATTCACCACTCTCATTAGTGCACATAAAATAAAATGAGATCTTTAAGCAATGAGATACATAAAAGTTTTTACAACCACTGCAAACATCTAATGCTTAGATAATACAGTTTGTGACAAAAAGAAAGCTGAATGAATAATAGCAGCAGTTAAAGATAGTTTGTGGTAAATGTAGTGCACCACCCTCCTTTCTGACATAGTAGAGAGACTACAGCACTATATTCTCCAAAGTCTGACATTATTGTATGTTTATATATATATATTTCATATATATTACTTACATTATATATACATATATCTATACACACATACTTACACACATTTTGGCATTTTATATACATATACACACATATGTATATATACACACATATACGTATTTTGGTTTGGCTTCTTCTCATACTTTTCCTATTCTTAAATGAATAGTGATTACCGTCAGCACTATCTATCCAATTATTCAAACCCCAAAGATGGACTTCATTCATAACACCTTATTTACCTTTACTCCTACATCCAAACATTCAGGAAATCCTATTGATTATACCATCCCCATTTTTTTTCAAACCGTTATAGTCCTCAAATACCAAAGCCACTAACTTAATTTAAACATCCATTATTTTCCTCCATTAGTTCACTACCTCCTATTACCCGCAGCTGCTTTCCTAAAATAATACTCCACACTGCATTTAGAGGCTTTAATTTTTTTTTTAATTTTGACATTATAGATTCATAGGTAATTATAAGGAATAACTCAAAGAGACCCTGTGTACCATTTACTCAATTTCTGCCAGTGGTAACATCTCCCAATGATAACTCCCCCAGTACAATGTCACAAACAATAATGACATTGATACAGTACCACAATGTTCCCTCATTGCACCCTGTTCTAACTACATCTACCTCCCTTCTCCCTATTGCACCCCTAATCTGCTCTCCATTTCTAAAATTTTTGTTGCTCCAACACAATTGTATAAGTAGAATTTCATGCTATATAATCTTCTGGGATTATTTCTTACTCAACATAAGTCTCTGGGGATTCATCCAATTTGTTGGGTGTAAAAATAGTATCTTTGTTTGTTGGCAAGTCGCATTCCATGATATGGATGTGCCACAATTTGTTTCACCATTCGCTACTGAAAGGCATCTTGGTTGTTTCCAGTTATTGGCTATTTTGAGTCAAACTGTCATAAAAATTTACATACAAGTTTTTGTATAAACCTAACTTTTTATTTCTCTAAAACAAATGCCTAAGGAGTGTAAATGCTGTGTCATATGATGTTTTTTTTGGAAACTACACAAAAACCTAACAACACTCTTCTTAAGAAAAGCAAGGTCATTTTATAATCCCACCATCAATATAGAGTGATATAGTTTCTCTGGATCCTTATAAGCACATAATGTTATTTTTTTTTATTTCAGTGATTTTGATATATAGTGATATCTCATTGTGGTTTTAATTTGCATTTCCCTAATGGCTAATAATGTTGAGTATCTCTTCATGTGCTTTTTTGCCATTTGCATTTCCTTTTCAATGAAATGTCTTATTTGTTTTGCCCTTTGATCTTTCACTGTTGAGTTTTAAGATTTCATTGTATATTCTAGATACTAGTCCTTTGCTGGATATGAGGTTTGCAAGTACACTTTCCTATTCTGTTTCTCCTGCCTTCATTCTTCCAACAGAGTCTTTCACAAGACAACACTTTTAAATTTCAATGAAATCTAATTTATCCATATTTCATTTTATGGAATGTGTCTATGGTGTGAACTCCAAGAACTTTCTGCCTAATCGTAGTGCAGAGATTTTCTCCTGAGTTTTCCTGATAATTGCATAGTTTAACGTTTTACATTTGGATCCATGATACATTTTGAGTTAATTTTTGTGTACAGTGTGAGAGTCAGGTCAGGATTTGTTTTATTATTAGTATTATTGATATCTAACAGCTCCAGCACCATTTCATGAAAATGTTACCTTTCATCCAATGAATTTCATGTACATTTTTATCAAAAACCAATTATGTATATTTCTATGGATGTATTTCTAGATTATCTAGTCCATTGCATTGATCTATTCATCTAATCCTTAACCAATACTACACAGTCAATTACTATAGCTATATAATAAGTTTGGAATTTTCTTAAAAACAATGGCCATTGATATAAGGATAATATGGAGGGAGCTGAAGGAATGTGTAACAAGTCTGAATTTATGAAAGTATAGTAGACCTGACAATACAACTTGAGGACATGGAGATTGAAGGATGTGAATGGTAAGTCCCGATAGACTGGCAGACTTCAGGATCCAACCACAAGGAAAGACAGTTTAGGGCATGGACGTCCTATGGTCAGAGTCCATAGGGCGGCAATCATTTAGAATCCAAGCTTTTACACCTAGCCCACTCATTTTAAGTAAACAAAGCCCCTCTACTAAGGTACTGCATAACATACAAAAAGCTGCTTTGAGCACAGGACCTTGGCCTCCAATGTAAGTCCAATTACCTTTCACTGGCTCTTACTCTTGACTAGCCTGAATCTCCAGGCTGTTTTTAGCTTCTAGTGTATACCTCCAGCCATTGCCTACCTATTCTCCATCCATCTTCTTCCCTACATCTTTATCTCATCACCCTCTGGACCAGAATCTCACAAAGTATCAGCTATTGTTATCATCCACTACCTTCCCCAACATACACACTCACACACCTTTGCTCCATGTTCAAAAATTTTATGTAAGAGACCCTTCTGCTCCCAAGTACAGACTGACTCACTTCCTGCCTGATTCTTGCTCAGAGAAGGGGACAAATTAAACTACACTCAAAGATCAAAATTTCAATCTGGATTCAAGAATAAACATGATACTCCATGTAAGATAATGTTAGATGTCTAGTTACCAAGAGAGATAAAGGAAATAGCTCAGTTTGAACTGAAAATTCAAGGTGGTTGAGCAAGGGTTGGCAATGACCCCCAAAGGTTTAGTCCCATGTACCTGGGATTAAGACAAAAATGAGAGGATTAATCTTTCAATTACACACACCCCATGTTTACATGTTTTGCTATATCCATTGCCACTAGCTACATTATTTATTTACTCTGAAAATACCTCACTTAAATTTATTTATAAATTTTATAGCACTCCCATCAATGAAATTCTGTTAGTTTCTCATAGGAACCTACCCATATACACATTCGTTGCTGTATGACTTAAAATTATCTTCCAGAACAGCCAGAGTTGCCAGATTGAAATTAGTATGTATATCACACAGAGATTTGCCTCTACTTTATGACCAGCCTACTGACTGACAGACTAAATACTGGGAATTATATCTATACTCTGTATCATCTGTACTACTGTGTTTCCTTGCCATGCAAAATACTTCTTGCAGTTTGAAATAACTCATTCTGTAGTCTAGCAACTCATTCTGTACTCTAACATATAGAGAAAAGACATTGCTACATTTTCTGGGTTCAGTCTTTGTATTTCTTGGATAGATCCCTCATAAAGTGGCTACAGTAGTCATGGAATACAGTATTAACATCTTTTTATGGGCTGCACTGAAGACTGCGATTTCCACATAATGCTGATTTCACTTAATCTAGAATATTATGAATTATACTTCTTAATACAGTGTTTGCCTTGCTCTTACGTTTTAATATAAATGGTAGGATGGAAGGCTACAGGAAAGGGAAGAAGCAAAACATCGGGACAATATTGTAGGAAGATAATGAAATATGGTTAGTTTAATTTTTACTGCAGCTGAAACAATGTGAAACTGGCTGTGATAATGAATAGGAGAGTGAATAGACCATTATAAGGACTAAAAGAAGGCTAGAGGGTACACGTGCAGAGAGAGAAAGATAGTGATATAAATGGAGACTGGAGATATGGACAGGTCTGAGACCTTGCAAGGTGTTGTACATTATGTTAGAGATTTTGGTCGTTGCTCTCAGGACAAGGGAATTAGATCAGCTTTTAATCAGACAATTTAATTATAGTACTTCTTAGAGATAATCTAGTCATTTTCAAATCAGACTCCAGAGACCAATTATTCTACCTGTTAATATTTCTTTTATCACACATTAAAAAAAACCTTCAAAATATTATCTGCCTACGTCAGTAATTGTGACTGCATTGTCTATGTTTATTTTGGAGCTCTTAAATGTATGTTCAAATTGAAGCTGAGATAAAATTTTAAATAAACACGAGTGACTTGTATTTTAGACCAGCTCGTGCCCATGGACACATGTTTCTCTCTTTGAGATCAACAATAGACTGTACTTGAAGAACCAGTCGGTCAGAAGTTTCCTTATGGCGCTCTTTTGTCCTAGTATTCTTAAACTTTGTTCCTAACTTGTGGGCTAGAGAAAGAGTTTTGGGAGAGGCCAGTGAGAGTTCAACTTTTGACTGAAATGCTCTGGATAAAGCTAATGTTTGGCAAAGAAGCATTTTTCTCCCACCACTCTACTTAAGTTACAGTATTTCCTACTCTCAGCGCTTGATACATCTGTGAATCCTTCGATCCCATGTCAGTTCATTCCAGTACATCATGAAATTTTGAGATGTTAGCCAATCTATAATGTTTTAGGTACAGTGGCACATGGTCCTTGTCAAAATCTTTTCAGAAGCCTGATGTAGATTCAGTATTTTGAAATCCTACAAGTACTGCTCACCCTTCACCTAAGCCAGGCAGATTTTTGATAAATAAATAGCAGACATTTTGGGAGGATAATCATCAGGTAATAGAAATACACCAAAATTTGCTGCACCAACTCCTCAGAAAGAAAAGCTAAAGTTTGACTCCATATAGGTCAGAATCTCCAAGGGAATGTCCTCAAAAATTCTGCACTGTCTACTTTTCTGTTTCCAGTGACAGTAATACTTTTTATAACTTGCTATTTCATCCCAGCTTATATTTGAGTGGAACTAGAATCAGCATAAAGAGATAACACAGGTGAAAAGGCAGCACGTCTTTCTTCTTTCGTTTTGTATAGCACGGAGCTACTCTTTAGCCCTTTCTCCAATCTGAGAAAAATGTAGCTCCCAGACATTTCAAAGGTTAGGAATTAAATGTACAAGAGATAAATATATTCTGTAGCTCCTGTGACTGGATATTAGCCTGTGGGTGATATCCTAAGTCTACGGTTTGATGACAGATGCTTAGAAGTATGAAATCAAGCCTGCCTACAATATCTGCTCACACTTTCCATTAAAGAGAGGGTTACCTCCCAGATTCTCTTGGATCAATGTATATCCCTCACCACCATAGTATCTGAATAACATAAATGAGTCCTGAAAAATGGCAGTAAGATTCAAAGGGAGTGGGGTCAGGTTTATGCAGAGAAAATGTACCTCAAAGCACAGTATTAATACCTAAAGCATTAAAAATTCCTGTTAGATATGATAGTGTATAATATGCACCTTCCATCATCAGAACTCCATATTCATGTATTCATATGTCTCCTCTCAAAATACACCTAAGTCTGTCATCTCACTTGATTCTTACTATTTTTTAAGGTCCCCACATTTTGAAAAGCCTGAATCATAAAAAAAGAGTCTGATGAGAAGAATCCGTACCCCTTATTTAACTTCACAGGGAACTGAAAGCCTGTAATTGATTTTCAAATCTGGTTGAGGACATAGCCCTAAGTGTCTCAGGATAATGCCTCCTGGGAAATCTGTGGCTACTATTATAGCTCAAGAGCTAAACCTTTAAGGCCCACAATAGAACACCTCATCTATGGAGCAGATAGATTAAACTTGTGAGATAGCAGAACACCAATACATTCCAGAATTCTGTGGAATAACTGTCCACTGTATACTCTCCTGGTCTTGCTAGGGCCTAAATAGAATGGCTCAAATAACTGGATATGTCTGGGATAGCTCTCCTGAGATACTTTGCTTTGGCCTTTGGGTGGGTTCTTAGATTATCTTCCACACTGTAGCTGCTGGGCTCATAGGTCCACAACTGCCTCTTCATTTGCTTGTCTGGTGTCTGGGATGAGATGACTACAATAGCTGGATCTAGCCAGGGCTATTTTTTCTGACCCTTGTGGCCTCCCCATATGGCTAGCCTGCGCTTCTTCACAGAATGTCTATCTCAGAGTAGCTTCCTCCAGGGCAGCTGGCTTTCCCCAGAGTGATTGGGGTGAGTCTGGGCAGAAGGTGCTGGGATTTATACAAAGCCTTGGAAGTAAAAAACAAAACAAAACAAAAAACAACCAAAAAATAAAACAAACAGAAAAACCCAAAGCCTGAGAAGTACAAAAACATTGGGATGGCTGGGTGGCTCATTTGGTTAAGCGTCTGACTTTGGCTCAGGTCACCATCTCACAGTTTGTGGGTTCAAGCCCCATGTGGGCCTTTCTGCTGACAGCTCAGAGCCTACAGCCTGTTTTGAATTCTGTGTCTCCCTCTCTCTCTTGCCTCTCCCTCGTTCATGCTCTGTCTCTCTCTCAAAAATAAACATTAAAATAAATTTTTAAAAAAGAAGTACAAAAACATTACTTTCACTATATCATATTGGTCAAGTCAACCAGTTCAAAGAAGAGGGGGACTAGACTCCATCTGACAAGTGTGGATTTGCAAAGAATTTGTAGCATTTTAAATGCATCTCTTAAACAAAATGACATTCAGAATGAGAATAGATATATTTAATTCTATTCCTCTCTTATGTATATTATTCAAGCCACTTGAATGTTCTTTGTTTCTGCTTTCCCATCTGCAAAGTGCTATGATTCCTGCACTTACTACATACCAGAAATAATGACTCAACACAAAGAATAAAAAATATGGCAATGCATTAAGCTATTCAAAGAAAAATATTTTACATAAAAAAGAATAGCATCAGAATTAATATCATTACCTTGGAGGGTAGACAGAACTAAATTTAACATAGCTCTGCCACTTATTGTTATAAGGTCATAGGCAAATTACTGAGTATCACTGAGCCTTAGTTTCCTTACTTCTAAAATCAGGAAGGTCAGCAGAGCCAACCTCATGGTAGATAATATTTAACATGCTTAAAGACAACTCCCACTACACAACACATGCTAAATATTAGCAGATACTTATTATAAGTTCTATCAAGTGTGAACTCATGAAGGTGAACTTTTGGTATACTGATAATGAGAGGACCACAATCTTAGATATACTGGTGAAGACCAGACTATATTCAGTAGCCTGGAGGCGTTACTTTTGGAAAGGCAATGTGCTATAAAGCATTTTTTCCCCTCTTTATTTTTCCAATCATTGCACAATATACTACTTGTTACTGAGAGCCACCAGTAGGGAGATTCAATGTAATTAAAAGATTGATCTTCTGGAAACAATGCTTAATAACAAGCATGAAAAAGTGAGAGTAATTCTGCATTTTCAAACACTGTCCTCAAGTTAATTTAACCTGAGCTGTTTGTGAACCACCTAGAAAGTCTGGGATCAATATGTCCAGGCTGAAATCAATGTACCAGAGAGAAGAGGAGACAAACTCCAATTGGCTAGTTCATTCAAATCAGTGGAGCCTTATAGAAGAAGTACTTAGTGGAACATTCATTTTGTATGTGCCAGATGCTACAGTTCAGATGTGCAGGGCAAATTTTTGTATTTTGCTTGTTCTTTAAAGGAAAAATCAAAAATACATCTACATATATGTATATATGTGTGCTTGCGGATATACATGAAAAAAAAACATTTATATATTAAAAAGTAAGACAGTGAAAGTAGTTCTCATCAAGTTCTTCCTTCTTATACTTCAAAATCTACCCTTTAAACAAATAAACACCAAATAGACTGAATAATCACTTACCACATCTGTTTTCAAACTTTCCTCACCTAAGCACCTTTGGCACATCACATTTTCATTACTCCTCTTTTCATCTTTTTATTTTACTCTCTCTACCTATGCTTCTTGGCCAGCTTTTGTACACATTTAATTTTCCTCCAACACGGTTTCTCTTTAGTTCTATCAGTCTCCAGTAGTTGACAATTTTCTTCACATTATTGCAGTTTGACATTCATTGAGAACCAAGCACGAGAAAGTCTGGCATGAAATGTTACTCATTTTATTTTCTTTAGTGTCTTTATCCCCACATTACAGCTGCTTTGGTATTTGTTTCGTTTTCTCTCCTCTTCCTCAATGAAAATGTGCCCCAAAGACACAGTAAGATTGACTTTTAGACTACCGATTGTTACCTTGAGTACAAACACCAATCAGTCAGAAGGAAGAAATACATAGAGGTCAAAAATATTTCTAAGGGGGTCATATAATTTTGTTTGCAGGAAATGTGAAAGTTTTTACTTTTGTAAGTCATCCAAGCCCAAAACAACTTGTATAGAAATCAAGCAAAAAATACCTGACACACAGCTTTCAGTAATTTTTGCTAGGTCATCCAAACTGTGTGAAAATAAATAGTGTTGTATGTAATTTTTCAGTTTTAAAATCACAGCACAAGTTGTATTTCCTGAGCATTTCTATTTTATTTTGATTGTGGGGGTGGATGTGTATTCAGACAGATTTTAGCTATGTGTAAGCATTTATTTTTCACGTGGCACATATCATGAACATTAGAACATATCTTGTCTACCAAATAAATTATTTACACAAAAATTTATATATGTCATCCAACTTTCAACCAGCAGCTAAGAAATGTATGAGGAATCTAAGAGCTAAGCTTAGAGACTGGCATCAGAGAGCAACCCCAGTGAATGATCTTCCAGAAGCTCACCAGGTGTGAGCACATACACAAAGAATGTCATGAGAAAAAAAAGCTGAATTCCACATTTCTTATTTATGTATTAGAAACTGTAACAAGTTTTCCTACTATTACATTTTTCATTAAGAACAAAATATAGATGAGGCACCAGGGTGGCTTAGTTGGTTAAGCATCTGATTTCAGCTCAGGTCATGATCTTGCGGTTCGTGTTTTCGAGTCCCGTGTTGGGCTCTGTGCTGACAGCTCAGGGCCTGGAGCCTGCTTCAGATTCTGGGTCTTCCTCTCTCTCTGCCCGTCCCCCATTTGCACTCACTCTCTCTCTCTCTCAACAATAAACATTTAAAAAAATTTTTTAAAGCAAAATATAGAAGAGAAAACCATCCAGGTACACAACAAACTCTCTTTAGAAGAATGAAATGGGCTGTTATGGGGTTAAAGAAGTTCACACCAATAATTTAACCTCTAAGATTATTAAAATTAATATTTATTAAATACAGACTTCTTTGAACCCAGAAGGCCATAAGAGCAACATGGTGCTCTTATGGAGCACTATAAGAGCAACTATAAGCTTCCCAAAATAATTATCAGCCAACAAAAGAATTTTAACATGGAGCAACTATAAGCTTCCCAAAATAATTATCAGCCAACAAAAGAATTTTAACATGGGCTAAAAGGTTCTAAGTTGGAATTTCCAAGTATCTTTTACTTTGTCCCTCTGGAATACCCTAAAACGTTTATCAGCTTATTGTTTACAAAAACTGCTAAGATCCAAATCAAATGAGTCATTTTGACCTTCTTGAACAAAGTATGAGCAACTGATTCAGAGCACTGAATCTTCATCACTACACCACCAGTGAGCATCAACTATGTTGCACACCTGAAATTAATATTAGTAATATTGTGTCAACTGTACTCAAAAAATTAAAAAAAAAACAACAAAAAAACACTAAGTATAAAGGTTCTCATTTTTTAAGGTAACATTCTCCAGAGTATTAATTTGTAATTCTACTATGGTACAGAATGCTGCATAGACTAGACGTATAAATATGCCAACTTTAAAGGAATTGAGTATATGAAAATATACTTTTTAATTTCACAAGCTGATTTCCATTAAGATGGCTTTAAATAGCATATCCTTCTAAAATTTAAAATTGCATTATCTCTACAAAACTTAATTCACAAATAATTTTAAAATGTACTTAAAAGGTTTATCTATTGTTAAGTCAATCTATTTCCTCAGTGCTACTTTACTTCAGTAGAACCCATTGCAGCTTAATGTATTTGAAACTGATTATTTCATTTGATGTATTTGATACTTATAAAAACCCTTTAAAGTTGTCAAGGAAGTATTATTTGCTGCCCATTTCATAGTGAGGGAATTGGGGCTCAGAGAGTAGATTTGGCCAGCCAGCCAGCTGCCAAAAGGCAGAGCCAATGCCACGGCTTAGGACTTCTACTTTTAGACACATACTTCTCTTTTTCACAACAATATGAAATTTAAAAATTTCACAAGTCCCTCTTAGTAATAACTTTTTTTTTCACAAATTAATATACAAAAGTTTCAAATCCTTTGGTTTCTTTTCTTCTTAGGATTTTGTTTGATTCCAGACTAGACCTATTATTAAGTATTTGATTCCATTCCTTAATTTGGCTTAGAACTATCTGCACTAGAGGAGACGGAGAAATCTCATTGTTTTTTTTTTTTTTTAATTTTTTAATGTTTATTTATTTTTGAGAGAGAGTGATCACAGGGGAAGGGTAGGGAGAGAGAGTCACAGAGGATCCAAAGTGGGCTCTGTGCTGACAGCAGAGAGCGTGATGTGGGGCTCAAATTCATGAACTGTGAGATAATGACCTGAGCCAAAGTCCGAGTCTCAACCCACTGAGCTACTCACGTGCCCCCCTCTCTTGTCATTTTCAATAATATGTGGCTTATTTTATTTCTGAATCGTCAGTGCATGGTTTCTTTTATTTAATCTCAAAATGTTACTGATCTCAAAATTTCCAGTATGTAAAGTGCCACCAAGTCTAGTAAAATATCCAATTTTTAAAAAATGAATTCATGAAACTAATCTTCAGTGAAATCAGGGTTTCATATTCATGTAATTTTTTTTCTTTATACTGTTCCAACTCGCCTTGATTATATTAACTTCCTAGGTGTTCATGTTTTCCTTCATACCAGTATAACTATGCACTTTGATATATATGTGTCGTCTGTGGTCTTTGAACACTCAGAGGTACACTTAATATACTTAAAATACCTCTCAGGAATATAAGATGCTAAAAATATCTTTCTAGTATTTCTGCTTTTATACAAAATGACTCTATATTCTCACATATGGAATCTGAATTTCTGTCTCAATTTTGCTAGGTGATGAATGTGATGGAGATGAGAAACATCATCTTATCCCTTCTACTCAAAAGAAAACATGACACAACTTGAGCAACACAACACAGTTTTAGAGGCAGGTTAAGGAATTTCACTCACCTTCTAAGTCACTAGCAAAAGTGTAACCTTACATTGTGCTGGTTTTTATAATAAACATGATTTTTCCATACTGTCTTCCACATTATCTAATGAAATGAACATGTCCCTAATTATGAAAAACATCAGTTTTAAACCATGACAGTATTGGGTATCACAGTGACTCTGACTTAGGATTTTAGCGCTTTCTTCTTTGGGGAGTAAGACTTCCAGGCTGCCCGAGAATTAGTTTCTGTACTCTCCATAATAATTAGCACACCCAATTCTTGTATTAATCACCTGGCTGTCAACTGTGACACAGACTGACAGAATGGAGACTTTGAATTATTAGCTTGAAGGTTTAAGATTAAATCTTCCTTGGGGCACCTGGGTGGCTCAGTCTGTTGGGCGTCCGACTTCGGCTCAGATCATGATCTCACAGTCCATGAGTGTGAGCCTGGAGTCAGGCTCTGTGCCGTCAGTTCGGAGCCTGGAGCCTGGAGCCTGCTCGGTTTCTGTGTCTCCCTCTCTCTCTGCCCCTCCCCCACTCACACTCCGTGTCTATCAAAAAATGAATAAACGTTAAAAAAAATTTTTTAAAGATTAAATCTTCCTTCCATCACCTGTAAATGGAAGTCAAATTTATCTACAAGTTCATATTAGATATATCTTTAACTTCCCTTGCTTTCTCAGGTTTCCCCAGAACCATATCCCTTTTCCTACTCTGCCCATGATATTCCAACTATATCATTATTTTAAGGTGCCATAAAACCATCAAGACTAAGTTAAGAATGTTGAAGTGTTTATTTCCTCAAGTAAGGATGGCCCAAGTAAGGTGTTCATAGTATTTTCCTGCTCCCCTGTTATCCTTTATATGTCCTATTTCCACTTGGGTTAGAGACATATTAGACTTTTCCACCTTGCTATCATCCTAAAATACTAAGTCAAGTGACAGAACTTAGTTTGACTCTGGAGAATTAAATTTTATATTTCTGCCCCTGGATTCTTTGTCCACTTTGTCCATCTGAATGACTGAAGTTCATTTCATTCAAGACAAGGTAGGTGAATCATACCTGTACCCTTTCAAATAGCACCATTTGTGATCTTCGGACAAGTGTTGGGAGAAACATTACCTAGGAGTTTCCCATCCCTTTTTGGGAAGAGAGTGTTTTGTCTTACCAGCATTAGTAGAGTACTTTATACTTTTAAAGAGATTACAAATACATTATGCCATTTGATCCTCATAAAAACCCTCTGAGATAGGCTGGACACTTTAAAGACAAAGAAATCGGCTCAAAGAGATTTTCTAACAAAGCTTGTTAGTTAGTGGCAAAATTAGATCTCCTGATGCTTGGCCTGTGCTCTTTCTGACACACTGAAGGCTTAGCTGAACAAGTTGAAAGGAAAATCCTCTAAGGCCTGCAATGCATCATTTTAAAAAGTTTATTGCTTTCTTATTATTTAAGTTTTTTTTAAAGAACTGTTCACTTTAGATAAATTGGAAAACCTTGAAATTATAAATTAGATGAATCTCAGCAATAATGTGACTGCCTGAAGGAAAACTTGTTTCATGAATATGTCCATATATATTTATATAGTTGACATCATATGAAGATTATAGCTCAATTTCTTGTTTATAGTAGCAGTTTCTAATTATATTAGGAACACGTTTTCAAGCCTTGAAATATTTTTCAGCAATTTTAAAAGATAATGCATAATATTTCAACATCTGGATACACAACCATAACCTTTTCACTATTTATAATTGTCAGACAATCATACTTTTCCTAATCTTTCACATCACTAATAATAATAAAAAACCTTGGAATTACATTTACTTTTGAAATTAGAATTACCAGTCACAGAAAATAAATGTTTTTAAAAATCATTGCTACAAACTCATGTCTCCTAAAGCCTTGTATCAGTTTAGTTCTCTGTTAGTGTAGGTGAATACACAGTGTTAAAATGTACAGTCTAATTTAGTTTTTGCCAATTTTATCCACTTGTTAACTACTTTTGTTTTACATTCCTTTGATTATTGGTGCTTTTTTAAAAATGTTTTAGCAGAGATGGGGTTTGCATTTTTCTTTTTCCTGTATATTTTAAGTATACTTTTCCTCCTTAAACTTCCTATTTTTGCAGATCATTCTTTGTCCCCCTATTGTGCCCCAAATTCAGGGAATTTTTCAGCTCAAGGCTAGAGGAAAAAACTGCCAAGAGAAGTCACCCGGTCATGGTTAGCCATATGGTTCTCCAGTGTTCTCTTCTTGGTGGACAGTTGTTTTTCAGGTTTCCCACAAGAAGAATTGACATTGTTAGTTTCCCAGGTTTGGGAGGGAAGAACAATTCATTGTGACAGAGTCTTATAGAATAAAATATTGACTTTAATTCCATCCCTTCTTCCTCTTAATTGTAGGAAATCTCATTTTTCTGGTTAATTCACTAGGGAAAAATATACTTAATTGCCTAAAGAGTATTTTACTTATTTTACTTATTATATAGTTTTATAAAACTCACTTCTTTACTGAAATTACTTCTGGTTTCATCCATGTAAATGTATGTATATGTAGTTCATTAATTTTTCACTATATAATATTGCGCTGTATAAAAATACAGTTTATTTATGGATTTTTTGGCGCAGAAATATTTGAGCTATTTTCAGTTCTTTGTCATTACCTCTAATACTATGAACACTTTTTCACCAAGAATCAATTCACTTATTTCTCTCAATTTAGTTTGCTGTATGCTGTTCCCTGCAAAGATGGGGCAACCACATAATGTCCTTGAGGCGCCAGTTGTAGATCTGTCAAAGTATTGCTGTCAGGCGCCACAGTTCATCAGAGGCCCAAGAACAACCTCCTAACCTGGGCCAGGTATTTCAGTTTCAAATAGTCACCCAGCTCCTCCTTAGGGATCTAACATGATGGCCCTTCTTCCTGGTGTGGGAATAATTAACAGCATTGCTTTGATTAAGAATAATTTGGCCCTGAGCCTACTTTGTCTGCATGGCCTGAGGGAACTTGAACTTGTAGTGGCCACAGGGTACAATTGCCAGGAACTTGGCTTCCATGTCCTTTTCTGAGAGTGTGGCCAGTATTCACTCAGCTGTTCCTCAGAAGGTCTCCCTGGGTTGCCACTCTTCCTGTAGGAGTATCCAAACATCCTGATCTCCAAGCTTCTCTTTGACCAGCAGAACAAGGTTCCTATTTTTTGGTGCAGTGAGATTTGGTCATTCTTTTTATCAGTTTCTGGAATGTGAGCTCCAGGTTTGAAGGGTAAAACTTTCTGCTCCCATATATCTTCCAAATCCTACACCAGCAGTATATTCTGTTCCTCTTCATAATGGAAGTCAGCTTTCTTCTTTGCTGGTCACTAGGCTTCATCCAAAGTACAAGACTGGTGGTCTGAATACAAACTCTCTCCATCTTGATCTTTTGTAATCGAGACCGCCATCTCTTTCTGTGGCTTAGAGGCCAACTGGAGGCCACCGGCAGCTGCTGTAGGCACAACATGTGCAACAGGTGCTACAGAGACCCACTGCTCCAAGATGAGGCCACAACAGTAAGGCCAAGAGAATCCAGGCTCCCGGCCCAGAGCCACTCAAACTGCTACCAGTCATTCCCCAACCCTTTACAGAGTCTGCCTTATGGGCACTGCCATTTTTCTGCCCTCCCCTGCTATGAACATTCTTGAACATGTTTCCTTCTGCACACTGGCAAAAAATTCCCTAAGGTAAATAAATAGAATTATTGGGATACAGCATGGCACTCTTGAGAAGAGGCATCAAACCAGTTTAAAGTAATTATATTCTTATTCATAAAACTAGGTACTCACAACTTTCTTCACTGCTATATTTAAGGCAAGAGGACAAGAAACTTAGTTCAAAAACAAAAAAGAAAAAGAACCACAAACAAACAAACGGTATCTAGGTTCAAACTAGCTCTCATTTCCTGTGGATTTTGTCCCCAAATTTTATTTCATGTCATCAGAGCCTGGGTGTAATGTATGTTCCGGACCATAACATTAAAACATACCCCAGGATGCCCTCTTAGCAAAGCAGTAGAATAACCTAGGAAAAACACACTTTGCAGTGACCAGGCCATGGATTTCCTGAAGCAGAAAGAGTAGCATGCTTTCATCATTGATGATAAATACCTATTGAGCATTTCCATGGTATTGGAACTTGGACTCAGTAAACAGTAAGGTGAACAAAAATGGGGAAGGTGAAGTCTGGAAATTCACCAGGTCCCTGAGGTTAGTCAAGTGCCAAGTGTCAGAACATTGAATTAAGGAAAAGAAGAGAGGGGTGCTCAGGGATATGTGACCAAATGAGGGTTTGAGGTCAGTTGAGTTCCCCAATCACACAAGCAGAATGGTGATACCATTAGTCAATAGACTAACTTGACAAAGATCTAGAGCAACTCACTACTCAGGCAAGGTAGACAACTCAAGGGGAGTTCATTTGGAGGGCAACTTAAAGAGCACAACAGGGTCTTGTGGTACATATTATAGAAACTTAGAAATAGGTCTCATGAGTATGATGAGATAGAGAAAATTTTATACATAAAAGTGCCTCTTATGGAAAATGCTGTATTTTCTTGAAAGGCCAGCAGCAAAAACTGTTCTTAAGACAAAAATCTCAGACACTAAAGGCGTCAATAATGGCCAAGATTTTACAGAAAGGAACAAATAAAATTCTACCAGAGGGGAAAAAAAAAGAATAAAAGTAAGTTGAGAGGAGAAAGTAGGTAAGGAAGAAAGGGAAACAGTATACAAGAGTAAATTAAAAAGACTTTCCACAACTGCTTCTATAAATCCTCAGCAAAATGTTCTCATGAAATATAGATATGGACAGATTTTTTAATCAAATCTAGTAAAGGATGAATTTCAAATTTGGGTGGATGCAGGCTGGAACTAAGACAGGATGAAAAGATGTGAAGGCTGGAAATGGATGTAACCTAGAGAAAATGAGTAGGGATATTTAAAGTACCTTGAGGGGCGCCTGGTTGGCTTCGTCGGTTGAGCACTCAACTCTTGATTTTGGCTGAGGTCATGATCTCACAGTTGGTAAGATCAAGCCCTACTTTGGGCTCTGTGGCTGACAGCACTGAGCCTACTTGGGATTCCCTATCTCACTCGCGCTCTCCCTCTCTCTCTGCCCCTCCCTCACTTGCTCTCATGCATGCTCTCTCTCTCTCTCTCAAAATAAATAAACTTTAAGATAAATAAAATAAAACAAATTATGTTGAGAATAACTTTGGTCTGTTGTCAACTGTGGAACTGGTATGCAAATTAACTCACTTAGGATTAAAGAGGTAGAAACTCTTAGCTAACTCCTGCTTTGTACAGGGCAACTCCAAAAGCCCCAGCACTACGTAGAAAACTAAAGCGCTGAGATTAATACAGGATCTTTGTCAAGACTGATTTTAGACTGCTCTGATGACCAGTCTAAATCTCAATTTTCTCCTGTACTCCATGCTTGGATTCAAAATTTTCTCCAGGGCCAAGAAGTTGATTTGAGCTCCCAAGGGTAGAATGCACTGGGTCAATATGTTACAATGAAGACACTTTAGGCAAAGGGTCAAATCTATAGCACACATGCCTCACAATGGACAAGTGGAATCAGTAACCAAATACTGGCAATCAAATACTGCCTAAAAGGACTTCTGGCACTGAATATTGAAGGTGTTTACATATACAGAATATGGATTGTTCTGAAAGCAGCCTCATGAGGTTTTGAAATAGTTTTCCTTTTAGTTAAGTTTGGGCTAAGATAAATCTTTTACATATGAACCAGATAAAGGCATTGAAGAGATATCATGGTGGAGTGTACGATGAAAAAAAAAATGAAAAACAAAAACAAAAAACTGTGGAAAGGCAGACACATAGAGGGAGGTACTGGGGAGAAACCAGGTGGCAAGAGAAGAGCCAAGTAGATTGCAACATCCAGCACATGCAACCAGATGATTAGTTTTCTCAAAGGCTTAGTTTTGCTACCCTTCTATATCCAACATATTTTTTATTAAGTGCTACAAGTGACCTTTAATATGACTTTGTTAAAAAGTAGGGGGAAACAAAAGGTAAGACCCCTCTCAAAATCATATTCTATTGATCAAAAAATTATTTTTAATCACCATAGATATTTCACTTCTCTTGTAAGAAAAACAAAGGTAAGGTCATTTTTCTTGTCCTTTGTGTAGTATTTGTCTACCAACCAGCAGTTTTGTTCTCCTTCTCCTTCCTCCCTTTGCATCTTGACCACCTGGTTGTCTTGCCCTGCCCTACACGCCAGTCTAACGCTGGGGTGTGTGAGTTCCCCACTCAGACTTGAAATGAATATTCCTGAAGGTTGCAGCCTTGGATGTATGTTTTCCCACACTACTCTTTCTACTGAGAACAGCAGAGTATCAAGGTTAGGAACAAAGAGTTTGGAGCCAGTCTGTATGGGTTCAGATCCTGAGTCTACCACGTACATACAAGTGTAACCTCTGACAACTACTGACTCCCTCTGGGTCACACTTTGTAAAAGTGTGACAATAACAGTGCCTTCCTCTCCAGGCTGTTATGGACATAAATGATTTAAAGTATGGCAAATGCTTATGACATTACCTGGCACACAGCACTATGAAATCTTTGGCATTATTATGATGATGCTTAGAAAAAGCACATCCACTCCTGTATCTTCAAATTTATGCCATCCTGAGAATAACCTTTGATTCTTTATTCCTCCAATTCTTCAGCTGTAACCTCACCCCTGCACTACTAAATTCCTTTTGGATATTGTCACTGGATTGTTCTACTAGGACAGCCATATAACATGCTCCAAATGGAAGTCTTTATATTTTTTCTTGGACAATTTCTCTTACTCTGTTCTGTGTTTTCTACATGGTATCACAATCTTTCTACTCACCCAATTTCAAAACCTACTGGTCAACTTAAATTGCTTATTCTTCAATTTCCATATCTCCTCTGTATGAGTTCCAGCTATCCTTTCAGATATGGCCCTCGTGCATGTCTACCTCCCCCCTCCCCACCTCCCACCCATTTCATCTTCACTGCTTGAGTTCAGACATTCCTAACTGTTTATTTGAATTGCTGCCATGGTCTGTGAGCTGGTCTCCCTTCCTCTACTCTCTTGTTCCTTAAACATACCTTCTATGTGAGCAGCAAATCATCATGTTAAAACCCTATCTACCCTAATTACTCCCTTGCTCAAATTACATTAAATTTACAACTATTTAATAGTACTTTAAAGCTCATTAGGTAGATCTTCAAGATGTTTTATGACCTGCCCACTAGGTATATCTTCACATTTGTCTTCCATGACAATCAAAGCTTTCTCTGCTCATCATCATCCACAGCTCAGAGCTTCCCAATCACACCTAGTTTTCCCACCATGTTTTTGCTGACCAGAATGTATTTCTTCCTTATCTCACTTTATCAAAATTTTGCTCAACCTTCAAGACCTAATCCAAATCCCCTTCTGCATGAAGCTTCTCTACTTCCCCAGCTTCATTAGATTCAGCATTTCTTCCCTCTCCAACACGATATTGCCATACTATATACCTGAGAGCACTTACTATGTATTTGACAGAGGACTAGCTAAATTAGTAATAATATCTACATTGCTTATAGTATCCCTATAACGTAGGTAAGTATGATGGTCTCAATTTGCATTCACATAATTTGAACATGACAGGTTAAACAAGTTACCCAAACACAATCCTAGTAACAGGCAAAAAGAAAGAGCCATATCAATATATGTATCTTTTCAATCAGTGCTCATCTCATTATCATTTATTTCATTGTTCTTTGAAGGATCATCTACTAGAAGCCTGTTGGGATACTTACTAAAATGTAAATTCCTAGTCTGTTAGGGAAGGGATAAGGAATTGGCATCTTTAATAATTTCCCCGGGTGATTCTCATGCACTGGCAATTTTCAAAACAGTGCCATAGTTCATAGAACCCCTTTTATTACCTCAATTATTGTATGTATTAAATTCAGTGGTGAACTAGTTTCTTGGAGAAAAGAATCATGTCTTTTTTTTCTCTCTGCATCTTCCACAGTTCATAGCACAGTACCTTATACATAATATATACTCAATAAATTTTAGTTGAATTATTGCCAATTTCTGTGTTTTATCATAGCAAAAAATTATTATGAGCCTATTAACAGCCAGAAATATATTTTTTAGATGGCAAGCTGTGAAAAATAATATTGAAGTTTTGATTTAACATACGCACACAAACACATTCACAAATATAGTAATTGTAGAACATCTCGAAGAATGCAAAAACAATGAAGAAAAATATCACCCAAGGACAATGTCTTGTTTCATATTTACATATTTCTTTAAGGGTTCCTTCTATGTACATTTCACATCTTTTAGGAAAATTATAAAATCTATTTCTTTATGAAAGTAAAAACACCGAGTTTTTATCAAATTTTTTATGTAAGATCTGATGCCACTATTTAAGTTTAACTATCTGTATAGTGACCTTTTCTTTGCAAAATAATTTCCAGATTCTAGTGGGGCTTCTAAAGTAATAGAAGCACTCTCTCCTTCTTTCAAGAAAAATTATAGAAGTTCAGAAGAGAAACAAACTCATCTATTTGACTCCCAGTGGGGTTTCACCACTTTGTTGACTTTTTTAATTTGGTTATGACAGGAAGTTCTACACCACATTGATTAAAAGGGTTTCTCTCACGTAAAAAAAAGTGCAATGTACTTTCCAAATTAACAGGTAAACAAAGTTCCATGAAGGTATTCAGTAGAGGGGAAAAAATTGCAACTCTGTGCCCTGAGGCTCATAAATTCTTGAGGCACACTGTTTCCAACTGACATAGACAATGTTGATTCCAAAGGGGTAAGTAATACGGTTTACCTCTGAAACTTTAACATAGAATGAAATTTGCTTTTCCCCAATTTTCTTCACATAACTAAGAAAAATTCTACCCACTAAAGGTTTAAAAAAGGCACATTATACTAGGAGTCACAATGGGGAGTCTTTAAGCAAAAGATAGTGATTCAATAACTCATTATCTCTTCCCTTGCTAAAAGTCCATTATAAGGACAGTAAAATAATTAAAGAATAAAACCAAAAAAAAACCCACTTCTGTTTGGAAGTGGTAGAACAGAAAGACAAATGGTAATTGACTTAGTAAATGCAAATAGCCAAGACCCAGGACAGCAATAAGAAAAATTAAGAGGCAGCACAAATTGTGCTAAAGGTCCCAAAATGTTCAGATAAAGTTCACTTCAAGTACTTCTCAAAGTAGTACTTGAAACAAGTGGATTGATCAGTCTTAGACCCCCAAATCTCTTCCAAGTGTCCACATAGCAGGTGAACAACATAATCCTAACCTCAGCTTAAGACCAGAGAAATATGTTCTCAAAAAGATAATACAACCTGGACTCATGCCACACACCACACACCAAAATTAACTCAATATAGATAACAATCCCAAAATAAGAGCTAAAACCATAAAACTCTTAGAAGACATAGGGATAAACATTCACGACCCTGGATCTGGCAATGGGTTGACGCCAAAAGTATAAGCAAAAAAAGACAGACATAAATTGGACTTCACTGAAATTAAAAACATGTACAAAGGACCTTATCAAAAAGGGAAATCACAACCTACAGATTAGGTACAAATATCTACCAATAAAATATGTGATAAGGATTTAGTATCAAGTATATACAATGCCCTCTTTCATGTTTATTTATTGTTTTGAGAGAGAAAGAGAAAAAGTAGGGGAGGGGCAGAGAGAGAGGGAGACATAGAATTTGAAGGAGGCTTCAGGCTTTGACCTGTCAACACAGAGCCTGATGCGGGCTTTAACCCACAAACTGTGAGATCATGACCTGAAAGGAGTCAGAAGCTCAACTGACTAAGCCACCCAGGTGGTCCTACAATGCACACTTTAAATTCAGCAATGAAAATGCAAACCATCTAATTATAAAATGGACAGGGAACTTAAATAAGCATTTCTCCAAAGATACAAATGGCGAATAAGCAAATAAAAAATACTGATTATTAGTCGTTTAAGAAATACAAATTAAAACCACCACAACAGATACCACCTTCACCTTCAACACCTACTAGACTACTAGCAAGGCTCTAACAGAAGGAGAAGTAGAAGAAAGAGAAGAAGAAGGAGACGAAGAAGGAGACAAAGGAGGAGGAGGAGGAGGAGGAGGAGGAGGAGGAGAAGGAGAAGGAGAAGAAGAAGAGAAAGAAGGAGGAGGAGTAGAAGGGAAAGAAGAAGGATGGGGGGGGGAAGGAGGATGGGAAGGAGAAGAAGGATGAAGGGAGAGGGGGAGAGTGAGGAGAAGGAGAAGGAGAAGAAGGATGGGGAGGAGGAAGAGAAAAAATAAAAGGAAAAAGTGGGAGAAGAGGAAAAAGTAGAAGAGGAAGAATGAGAAGAAGAGAAAGAAGAAATATGGAGAAGTAAGAGGAAATGAAAAAAGAAGAAGAGGAGGAGGAAGAAGAGGAAGAAAAAAGAAAGCAAGAAAAGGAAGAGGAAAGAAGAGGGGGAGGGGGAAGAGGGGTAGTGGGCAAGCAGGAAGAAACTAAGTGTCAGAAAGGATGTTGAAAATTGGAAACTTCGAACTTTGCTAGAGGGAACATAAAATGTTTCAGCCACCATGGAAAACGTTTGCTCACAAAGTTAAATACAGAGTTGCCATATGACCATCCATTCTACTGCTCAATATATATTCTTAAATATATTTTTAGGTATACACTCAAACTAATTGAAAACAAATACATGTACGATGAATTTTCAGTGCAGTGCTATTCACAACAGGTAAAAGGTGAAATCAACCCAAATGCTTACCAGTACATACGTGGGTCAGCAAATAATTACACACACACACACACACACACACACACACACACACGGACATTATTCAGCCACAAAAAAGGATTAAGTGCTGATAATAGTACAACGTGGATGAACCTTGAAAACATTATATTAAGTGAAATAAGCCAGACACAAAAGGTTACTTATTGCATGTTTCCATTTCTAGAAAATATATAGAATAAATACATAGAGACAGAAAACAGATTGTTGGTTGTCACAGGCTGGAGAGAAGGAAAAACAGGGAGTAACTGCTTCATGGGTATAGAATTCCTTTTTTGCAGTGATGCAAATGTTTTGCACCTATATAGAGGTGGCTACTATACAATATTGTAGATGAATTAAATGCCAAAGGATCGTCAACTCTAAAATGGTTAATTTTATGTTATGAGAATTTAACATCAATAATTTTTAAAGAACGGGTCGCCTGTGTGGCTCAGTCAGTTCAGCATCTGACTTTGGCTCAGGTCATGATTTCATGGTTCAGGAGTTGGAGCCCCATCTCGACTCTGTGCCCATAGCTCAGAGCCTGGAACTTGCTTTGGATTATGTCTCCTTTTCTCTCTGTCCCTCCCCCACTCAGGCTCAGCCTCTCACTCTCATAAATAAAAAAACAGTTAAAAAAAGAATTATTTTTAAAGAATAATAGAGAATTCTTGGGCAGGAGGATACCAGGCAAAACTGTGATTTTCTGTACCACTGTGAAAATAGGCAAATTAAGTTAAATTTACGTGTTACATGAAATCCTTATTTCTCTTTCCAAATTTGGTTCCTCTAGAATTCTGAAAACAGTATTTTTAAAACTTCAAGGAAGAACATAAAAAAAACTTTTTGTAAGAAATCTAGCCCTAAAGAAAAAGACGTAAATGTATGCAAAACTCGTAAGCGAAATTGTGCAGCCAGATCATCTGCCAGCAAAGTTCTTAGTTGACAGCATTCACAGGTAGGCAACTTGTAATAAATGTTTTAGGGCCTGACTCTTAAATATAAGTCCATAGCAATGGATAGTTTTTCACATGTAAATTAGGAATCAAAACATAGAAAAAGGGAAAAAAGCAACTTGAAGAAATGTAGACCACGGAGAGAATGCAAGACAAGATATCTCATAAAAGAGAAGATATCACAACAATTAAATAAGAATAGGGTGATTTAAAAAAGGAACAAACAGCAGTGAAATTGATACAGCTTTGGAAACAAATGAAACATATGACAGGATATATAAAATTCTCAACAGAAATGTAGGACAATAAATTTGAGTAAAATTCTAAGCAAACAGGTTACATTAAAAAGAAATGGAAATAAGTCATCCGAGAAGAATTCAAAACTGAAACAAGTGAGAAAGAGGAGGGGAAATAATCAAATACCTAACTAACCATATTTATATTTTAGAATTGAATTCTTCTCCTTTTATTTTCTTGTGCCCTTTCTAATCCGGTTTCATTTCCCACCATTCTGCTAAAGCATCTCTTGTTAGAGTCACCCATCATCTCCAAGTTCGAATATTCAACATCCAATTCTCAGTCTTCATCTCCCTGTACTCTGAATCATTTGATATAGTGGCTTACTCCTTCCTCCTAAAATTCTTTAATCATTGGGTGTCCTGAAAATTACTCTCTAGGTTCTCCCAACAACTTACTTAGGGCCTCCACTTTGGTCTGTTTTGCTAATGCTGTACTCCATGGACCTCTTCTTTACAGACACTCCCTTGGTTGTTTCATTCAATCACAAGGCTCTAACTAGCATTCACAGGCTGATGATTTTCAAACGTAGGGTCATACTCCAGAACCCTTCCATGAATGACATCCTCCTAAACCTAAGTAGCTATTCAACCTCCCCACTTAGACATCAAAGAAAATTTTCAAACTTTCAAGTTCTCAAACTGAATTTATTATGTTCAAGCCCTCAAACTTGTTCATTCTCTACACTTCCCTAACTCAGTAAACAGTAGAAGCATGCTTCCGGTTATTCCAGCCAAAAGTTTTGCTACTTTTGTCCATTTTCTTTCATATTTAAGATCCAATACATTGGCACTTGACATGAGATCTCCCTTTAGAGTATGTCCAGAATCTAAACTTTTATCTTCTACTCCACCTCTACCCACTGTGGTTCAAGCTACAATATTTCACACCTGAATTATCACAGCAGCGCTTTGTCTTGCCTCTTTCTTACTGTCTTGCCCTACATTATATCCTCTACAAAGAAATCTAGGGAACATTTTAAAATATAAGCCAGAACGCACAATTGCTATGTTAAAATATCTCCAGTTGATTCCCATCTCATTCAGAATAAAATCCCATGGTCTTATAAGGATTTATAAGATCCCACATAATCTCAATTTCTACTGCTCTATACCTTGTCAAATCTACTGTATCACACCAGCTTTCTAGAAGTCCCTCAAATATGTCCAGTATATTCATCTTTTGGTATCTTTACTCTTGCTTTCTTACTTCAGATATTTTCTTAAATGCTATTGTATCAGAGAGACCTTCACTGACCACCCTATTTCCTTTTTGAAAATGATTTATTGTCCTATTTCAATGATTTATAAGAACAAAAATTTGAACAATGTTTTAATTTACCAGAAAAATCCCTGAATCCTACCACCCATAAAAAATTATTAAACAATCAGCTTTGGGGGGGGGTCAGTGTCCTTGCAAATAAAGATATATGTATTTAGGATGATTAGAATGCTATTTCTGATGAAAACTAAGTTTTATCTTACTTAAACAATGGGAAAAATAAATGAAACTGAATCAAATGTTCAACATGAGATCAATGTTTACCATGATAGGTAGTATTTTTCAAAGCACCATAAAAGATTTAAAAAAGATTACGAAAATGATTGCAAAGATGACGTCTTTTAGACAATATACCGAATGGGAATAGGTATTTACAAATGATCTAATAAGGGGTTAATATCCAGAATATATTTTTAAAAATCTTCTACAACTCCATACCAAAAAATCCCATATAATCCAATTAAAAATGGGCCAAACACATGAATACACATTTTTGCTAAGACACACAGCGGGCAGACACATGAAAAGATGCTCAATCATTGATTATCAGGGAAATGCAAACCAAAACCACAATGAGATAATGCCTGATAACCACCAAAAAAAAAAAAAAAAAAAGGAAAAAATAAAAAAGAAGACGTAACAAGTGTTGGTGAGGACGTGAAGAAAAGGGAACTCTTGTTCATTGTTGGTGGAAATGTAAAGTGATGCAGCCACTGTGGAAAACAGTATAGAAGTTACTAAAAAAATTAAAAATAAAAATATCCAATGATCCAGTAATTCCACTACTGGGTATACATACAAATAAAACCACGAATTTGAAAAATATATGCACCCTATGTTTATTGCAGCATTATTTACAATAGCCAGATATATAGAAGCAACCCAGTGTCCATCCACAGATGAATGGATAAATAAGATGTGGTATATATACACAATGGAATATTACTCAGTCATAAAAATGAAATTTTCCCATTTGTAACAATATGGAAAGATCTAGAGAGCATAATGCTAAATGAAGTAAGTCAAAGGCCAAAACAAATACTCTATGATTTCACTCTCAAGTAGAATTTAAGAAACAAATGAATAATGAGAACAGGGACAAACAAAAACAGACTCTAAAATACAGAGAACTGGTGATTGCCAGAAGGAGATGAATGGGGATACAGATGAAATGGGTGAAGGAGATTAAGAACACATTTATCATAATGAACCCTGAATAACATATACAATAGTTGTATTGTACACCTGAAACTAACTTAACATTGTATTTTTTCCCCAAATTTAACATTTTTTATTTATTTTTGAGAGGCAGAGAGAGAGAGAGAAAGCATGAGCAGGGGAGGGGCAGAGAGAGGAAGACACAGAATATGAAGCAGGCTCCAGGCTCTGAGCTATCAGCACAGAGACTGATGCAGGGTCTGAACTCACAAACCACGAGATCATGACCTGAGTTGAAGTCAGATGCTTAACCAATTGAGCCACCCAGGAGCCCCAATCATTGTATGTTAACTATACTTCTATAAAAAAAGATGATTTTTTTTTTTTAATTTAGAGGTCTCGATGTAGCTTTTACTCTAATGATGTAATCACTTTTATTTTAGTACTTTTATCTCATCCCCAAGTTTTAGAAATTATATTATTGATTTTATATTATCAGTGTTTAACATTCACATTCCATTCTATAATCATAGTTCTCATGGCCCTTTAGTTTCAACTCAGTGTTTAAATAGTTTCAATGGTGACTATAAGTTAACCAGTTTACCATTCCAGATTTTTAAATTTCTATCCATATTTTAATGGGTTGGATTTCCTTTTTTTCCCTTTTTTTCCTTTTTTCAATAAGGAAGCATGGATGGTACATTCCCTTGGTTCTTTTATGTTTGAGGATGTTTCTCTGCTGATATTGTATTTTAGCTCTGTCTTTGCGGAGTTTACTTTTTTGGTTCACACTTTATTTTTCATAAGCTAAATAGATGCTTCTCTGTTATATTCTGCCACTGAATGCTAGGGTGGATTCATCTGAATTCAGATGAATTCAGAGTGAATTGTTTTTTTCTTTTAATGCCTCCATCCACCTAGATGAATGAAAAGTTCACTCAGAATAACAAGGATGAACAGTAATGGTAATTATTTTATATCTCTTTTCCTATATTAGGTTACATCATTTCAGTATTAAATGCTAAACTTATTTTATCTTAGAGAAATTTTATATCCTATTTTTCAAGCCCAGTATTGTTCTATCCATTGGATTTCTACTCCAGGAACACAAGCTATGGTCAGGTTAGATTTTTACTGGTCATCTTTTGTACCTGTTACATCCTCTCCAATTTGTTTATTTATTGGTTATTTCCTCAACATTCTGATTATCTGAAGTCTTTTGGACATGCTATTATCTGCTATTTCAGATCTATGCATTCCATTGTTTGTTTTCACCTTATTAGTTTGACTTGTCAATCGTCTTTCTTACCTCTGCAATTTCCTTTGTAACCTCCTTCGGAAATGAATATCTCATTTTGGAAAATTAGTGTTTTTTTCTAACTTGTTTAACATCACAGAGCACTTGTGAAGTAATACCCTGCATGTCTTGGGTGTGTGTTATTTCATATTCTGTTCTTTTCTTGATACCTTGTATTTACTGTTTTTATGCTTTCTTCATACAGAATCTACCATCTACTTCCCAACGTTGATTTCTTCTCCCTAAGTAATAAAAGTCTAATTTTAGGCACACGGATGTTTGGATTAAAGGTAATTTTTCCAGCCCTCATTGAAATTAGCTGTGGTTATGGGGTTATGCTCTGGCCACCTTGACATAATTAGAAATGTATTTAACTATGTGAAGTTAACTTGTAGGAGGTGGAATATGCCTTTAAAAAAATTCCTTCCCCTTCCTGTCTAATATGTGGATACAAGGCTGAAAACTGTGTCATCATTTTAGAGCTGTAACCACGTGTTGAAGCCTGGATCTCCGGTCACGTTAGCTGCTCTAAAAAATCTGAACACTTAAGTACAGACTTTCAGCATGACAAATTATTAAAAATATTGCTTAGCATAATGCTCTAGCTCCATCCATGTCATTGCAAGAGAGTATTATACTAAGTGAAATGTCATTCAGAGAAAGACAAATACTCTGTGCTTTCATTCGTACGTGGAATTTGAGAAATAAAATGAAAGATCATAGAGGAAAAAGAAAGGCAAACCAAGAAACAGACTCTTAACTATAGAGAACTGATGGTTACCAGAGGGGAGGGGTGGGGGGATGGGTAAAATAGATGATGGGGATTAAGGACTGCACTTGTTGTGATGAGCATCAGGTGTTGTAAGTGTTGAATCCCTAAATTGTACACCTGAAACTAATACTACACTGTATGTTAACTAACTAGAATTTAACTAAAAACTTAAAAATCTTATTTAGTTAGGGTTGCCTGGGTGGCTCAGTCATTTAAGTGACCAACTCTTGATTTCAACTCAGATCATGATCTCACAGTTCATAGGATAAGGCCCTGCATCAGGTTCTGTGTTGACAGCAGGAAGCCTACTTGGAATTCACTCTCTCTCTCTCTCTCTCTCTCTCTCTCTCTCTCTCTCTGTGTGTGTGTGTGTGTGTGTGTGTCTGTGTGTGTCTCTGTCTCTCTCTCTTTGTTGTGCACACAGGTGCATGCATACACTCTCTTATTCTCTCAAGATAATTAAGTAAACTTACAAAAAAAAAAAACTTAAGCCACTTTTCCTTGGCTTTTGTTTTGATTGTAATTGAAACTAATCCTGTTTGTAACTAACAAAGAGGGAGGATCACAAACCGTAAGAGACTCTTAAATACAAAGAACTGAAGGTTGATGGGGTGGGGGGAAGAGGGGAAAATGGGTGATGGGCACTGAGGAGGCCACTTGTCAGGATGAGCACTGGGTATTGTATGTAAGCGATGAATCATGGGAATCTATCCCCAAAACCAAGGGCACACTTTAAATTGCTGTATGTTGGCCGATTTGACAATAAATTTTATATGTATATATATATAAATATATATATACATATATATAAATATATATAAATAAATATATATATACACACACACATATATGT
>NW_026057578.1:67022368-67128716 GCF_023721935.1 Panthera uncia
CCTATCTGTTCATCTTTCTCCCTTCCTCTCTCTACCTCTCCTTATTTTCTCCTTCATCTCTGGTCAAATCTCCACATAATTTCATGCCATTTTCCTTCATATCTCTCATGCTTCACAGCTCTATTTGGGGTTATGTTGGCTGTCATGTACTGTTATTCCCTTCAGAGACCTCTGGTTTCCCCTCCCAGCTATAGTCCATTAGCAGGGTTTGGTATTCTGTCTGTCCATTCAGCTGTACCACATGATTGGACCATATGTGTGGAAGTGGGGATATCTGACTCAATGTGCCATCTTGGGGACAGGAAAACAGGCTTCAGTATTCAAGAGCTACTCTAGCACTTGCTAGCAGTGTGACATTGTATAAATTATTCAATTTTGCTATACCTTAGTTGTTTCCCCATTTGTAAAGAGGATAAAATATCTGTATCATGTGTTATGAAAACCAAGACAGACAGTAAAACAAAAAGCTTAGCAGTTCAATGGGTACAGAGTGCTGTGTACTTAAGTGTAATTGCCATTTTTATTATCATACATGAACTGTAATGGTTTCTCTTTTTTGTTACATGTACAGGGAGTACACTCCACGCAGTCAAGGTGCATCATGTACCAAGATAGGTATGAACTTTGAGGCTTTCTATCAGTGTAATGCAGATATCAATCTCCATCAGCTCAGTGCCCTCCATGGAGCCTAGTCTTTCACTGAATTCCATTTGCGTATTCTTTTTTTAACCTCATAGTTACTGAAATCTTTCTATTCTGCTTTGGTTCAGAATCCACTTGGGGAGTGACCTTGAAAAGTGGAAGCTAATCTCTACATAGCAGCCCTCAGTTTTGAGAGGAACAGGAGTTTTTTTTAATTACGTCACAAATTAAGGGTAAATATTATTTTTGAGGTTCATGACTTCCCTCTGCTTTAATAACATTCTACAAACTCTACATCACAGAGCTGTAATTCTGACTTGTTTTTATGTCTTCTATCACAGGTCGCAAAGAATGTCTACAAATTCTCCCTGAATCTCCAGGTTATTAATCTTATTTAGACACTAAGCACATGGGAGTCACAGAGGTTAAGAGCACTGGGATAGCAGGAGGAAATGAGTCCAGACATCCTTATTCCAGCCTAGTGTCCTATTCACTGCTCAATCTTTCAGAAGCCCTCTGTGAGGCATGTTGTATTTGTTTGACTGCTTTGTAGCTGAAAACAGTGGTACAAACATAGCCTGAAACATAGGTACAAAATAATGACAAAAATCCCCAAAACAAAATGAAATATTTAACCATTTGTCCTGCTTCACATCTCGCCTATATAACTGAACCAGCCGATATTCCTTTTCAACAAGAAAGCCCTTCTCCTTCCCTTAGAAAAGTAACTACAGAATGACTCATGATCCAAGAACAATTGGCACAGATTTGAAGGCACATTTGCAGTGAAGTATTTTTAAATTGTAGATGAATTCTCTCCGCACTGTTTTTCTGTTTTTCTGACCCAGAAATCATAAACTCTGCTCTGTTATATATTAAGCTGTCAGCTTTGACCCCATTTTAGATTTGGTGGTGGGTTGTTTTATTGTCATTACCCCTCCATTCATTTTTGAAGTAGAAAATCTTTTTATAAATTCCATATTTGTGAAAATTCATCAAGTAATATATACCTCAAAAATGAGTATGTAAAACCCTGCAGGTTGTCTTGTGCCTACAGAGATAAATACTTGGAAGATTAGGATAAGGTGGCCTCAACTGCAACATTTTTGCTTGCTGGTAATTCCATTCCATCACACACAAAGAGGTGACAGATGACAAGTGAAACTGGTAGCAGCAACAGAAAGCTTCCCATACCTCCACCAAGTGAGGGGCTGGGAAGAAGCAGAAATGGCAATTTCTGGACTTGCAAAATTCTTAGAAGATGATCTGCCTGTGTCATGTTATTCTTGGAAAACAAACAATGGGTATAGACCCATTGTCCAGGTTTTGTTACTCAAAGAACCCTTCTCCTTGATTTTCTCCTTTTGAAAAAATAAAGTATTTTTTTCTTAATTTTTTTAACGTTTATTTATTTTTGAGACAGAGAGAGACAGAGCATGAACAGGGGAGGAGCAGAGACAGAGGGAGAAACAGAATCTGAAACAAGCTCCAGGGTGTGAGGGGTCAGCACAGAGCCCGACGTGGGGCTCGAACTCACAGACCGTGAGATCATGACCTGAGCCGAAGCTGGACGCTTAACCGACCGAGCCACCCAGGCGCCCCGAAAAAATAAAGAATCTTATAGCCTTAAAGGAAAAGTAGCAATATAAATGGCCACATAAAGTTTCCACCTCCCAAACTTTATCATTGAAATAAGCACTAAGAAAAATTAGACAAAGCAAAATGACATTACAGAGAAGAGCAGATTGAGTATGCTTATGGCTATCACACTTGAGAAATTTAGTTCTACCAAACTGAAAACGTATGAGTTTCTGTGGTTTAGCTGCAGTGGCCATAAAGTAGAATACATTCCAGGTTCTTTTCTTCAAAATCCTAGGCAAGCTTTGGAAACAAGATGTTTTTATTTTTGAAAATTGTGAATATGACTAAGGTTGATTAAATAGGCCAATTACATAATACATATATTGTTCTGCTTACCTTCCAAATCTTTATTACAGTAGGTTAATAAAAAGGCTTTCCTTGTTGTCAAATTTCCTAAGATAGGATTTTACTGCTCATCAAAATTCTACAACACTCAGAGCCATATGACACTCAGAATAAAAATAAAGATAAAAATGAGAACTAAATAGCAATTATTGATGACTTAAATAAGTTCAGCTTGTATGTTCTATTTAAGTAAATAACAATTATTGATATAATACCACATCCACTCAGTCATTTTTTTCTTGGCTTTGGCCACATAGGAAATTATATAAACCATGGAAACAGAAGTCTCAAGTTTGTACTTAAAATAATTAATCTGCAGTTCATATCCATATTAAAATCAGTGTGATATTATCTACCCACTTCCTCTGAGCCAGTTTTCTCCTTCATCTTTTTCAGTCTTGCTTCCTCCCTAAATACGATACTCAAACCACAATTCCTAAAGTCTGTAAAGATCTTTCCTAATTTTTCTGAAACCTATTTCTGCTATGTCACACACATTTTTCCAGTGGTTTCCACTCTACTTGTGCATAAATGTTGCCACTTCAAAAACTGATGTCCCCTAAATCCAAAAGATATACATGCGCATGCATACACCATGTACATTTTCATTATGTGTTCTGAATCATAAATGTAACATTGGGGACATTTCTAGCTACAAGAGGCTTAAATAGTAATATAATTAATTAATTCAAAAGATCAAGTTGAGGGATAGGGCAGGGTTCAAGATTAGTTGGCTGAGAAATTCATTATTATCAGGTGTCCACGTTCTAGTTATTACTCCCATCTGCTAATCACAGTAGCAATTTCAATGTAAGACAGCTCCTCTAATGGTCTTAGAGAAACTTAGATGAAGAGGAAGATATACATTTTTTCTTCTTTACATTAGTAAAGGTACAGGCTCCCCCAAAGCTATCCTTTAATGATTAAAATGACTCTTCACTAAACTTCTGCCCACATCCTCCACATCCCATTGGCCAGAAATGAATCACACAACCATTTCTGAATCATTCCTAGTAAGGGGATGGAATTGTGTGTGTGTGTGTGTGTGTGTGTGTGTGTGTGTGTGTGTGTGTTTATGTACAGTTCTCTATGTATAATTGAGTAACTTACTTTCTCAAGGTGTATTTTTAATATTTATGTTCTATTTCTGAAAATTATCTTATAGTTTTCTGCAAGTAATCCAATAAGGAATAAAATGGATGATATAGAGATGGTTGTTTTAGAAGTAAATGGATGGAAAAAAATGAATAAACAATAATTTTAAATTTGCAAAAGTTAAGGAATGTGCTTATAGAAGTTGGTGATACACCATATTTTTATTGTGGAATGAGTAATGGATATGATAAAAATCAATTTTAATGAGGAACAGAGATTTGATAATCAGCAAATTTAATAATAATGGAACTAAGGGGATTCTCTTGATACTTCAAAGAATTAATTAAAGACAAATAAAGGACATTTTTCCTTAGAGTCTTGATAGAAGATCAAATGAGTAAGAATTTACCAAGTACTCAAGACACCGTGGCAATATGCTAGGAATCTTGATTATTACCAGTCATAGAAGACAAGCCCTTACCATGAAGAATTTTATATAGGGAAGTTCAGAAAATGATGTAGAACATTAAAAAGCAATTGTAAATAAACAATAGTTGAAGACAGCCATAGTAGATATCTTATAATTAAAAACATTATAATTTGCTAACTGAATTACCCTGATAATTTCTGTTAGGGGTCAGAGTGAGAGTATCATTAAATGAACGTAAGAAACTCATGTATTAACAAGTTACTCATGAATTCAAACATAAATTTATCTTTGTTGGTAATGCTATCAAATACTCAAGAAATAATACAGGTTTTATATAAATCAAAATACAAGAAAACAGAATGCTACTTGATAAAACCAGCATATGCTTGACATAAAAGCGACCAAGATTTTAAGAAAATTACAGACCAAACATTTCTCTGGAATGCAGACACAAATCTCTGAAAACATTCACAAATCAAACCCAATAATACTCTATTTTGTAAAAAGATAACACATAAGGACCAAGTAGAGTATATTTCAGATATGAAGGCTGCTGTAATATTTGAAATTTCATCAATGTAATTTACCACAGTAACAGAGTAAAAGAGAAAAATCACAAGATACAGAAAGAAACATTTGAAGAAATTTATGCATCGGTTTGATTAAAAATTTTTTCTCAGTACATTAGGATTAGAATGAAACATCTTCAGACTGAAAAGCAAGATATCTATGAAAGCCCCACAAATAACATCTTAGTTTATGGTAAAATATTCAATGTTTTTTCTCCTTATATCAGGAACAAGGCAAAGATGTGTCCCTGTAATTCCTAACCAACGCTGTACGGGACATTTCAACAAGAGCTTTAAGGCAAGAAGAAAAAGCAAAAGGCTTACAGGCAATTAAAAAGTAAACTGCCTTTATTTAGAAGGAACATAGTGGTTATGTATAAATCCTAAGGTATCTGTTCTAAAACTAGAATTAATAGGGGAAAAATGAAATAATACCATACATATTGTACCAAAAACCATAAGGTACTTAGAAATAAATGGCACATATAAAATACAAGATTATTATAATGAAACAAAATGTCACTTAGGGTACATTTTTAAAGACCTAAGGAGAGAAGTATACAATATTAATTTGAATACTTATGATTATCAAGATTCAATTCTCCTGCATGTGTTTTATAAATTTAATGCAGTCCAATAAAAATCCCATATATCTCCTTATAGAAATTGATAGGCCAAATCTGAACTGTATGAGGAAATTAGACTTGGAATAGCCTAAATATCTTGGAAAAGATAAAGTCAGAGGACTTATATACCTGGTTTCAACCTATCCTATAAAGCTACATTAAGACTGTGTGGTAGTGGCTTAATAGTAGATGGAACAACGGAGTAAAATAGGAAATCCAGAAATAAATCAACACATAGGTGGTCCGCTGATTGTCAGTAAAGGTATCAATGCATCTCAATGGAGAAAGAAGTTGAACAAACAGTATTAATGGAGACTACCATCTGCAGAGAATGAAAGTTGGACTTCTTGGGGTGGGGGGTTGGGGGTGAGGAAAATGGGCAATGGACATTGAAGAGGGCCGTTGTGGCAATGAGCACTGAGTGTTGTATGTAAGTGATCAATAACAGGAATCTTCTCCAAAAGCCAAGACTACACTGTATGTTAGCTAACTTGAGAATAAACGATAATAAAAAAAAAAAGATAGTATTAAGAATCTGGAGGATGGGGCGCCTGGGTGGCGCAGTCGGTTAAGCGTCCGACTTCAGCCAGGTCACGATCTCGCGGTCCGTGAGTTCGAGCCCCGCGTCAGGCTCTGGGCTGATGGCTCGGAGCCTGGAGCCTGTTTCCGATTCTGTGTCTCCCTCTCTCTCTGCCCCTCCCCCGTTCATGCTCTGTCTCTCTCTGTCCCAAAAATAAAAAAATAAAAAAAATAAAAAAAAAAAAAGAATCTGGAGGATGAAAATGAACCTCAACCCCAAAGTCAAACTATATGCAATAATTTAAGATGATTCATAGACCTACACATAAAAGCTAAAAAAATAAAGCATCTAGAAGGAGCTTCTTATTACAATAACTTCTTATTCGGCAATATGCAAAATGTACTGGGCACAAAAGCACTAATTAAAAAAAGAAAAATAATAAGGGAAGGGTGAATCTTTTCAAAATAAGAACTTTATCAAAAGCTGCCATTAATAAAACAAAGTCAAATCACAGACTGGGAAAAATATTTTCAGAACATGTATTTTGCAAAATACTTACATTCAAAACATTTAATGAACACATATGAATCAATAACACAAAAGAGAACAAGTGAATTTTAAAAAGACCATGAGACTTGAATAAACTTCAAAAAGCAAAGATAGACCCATAAGCATTTGAAAAATGCCCATCATCATCAGGCACAAGGGAAATGCAAATAGGGACTTAAATAAGATACTGTCTCATAGTCACCAAAATAGCTCAAATTTAAAAGATTGATAATGTTGGCATGATATGAAGCACCTGGGCACTCTCATATTTCTGATGAGAGTATACAATGAAAACTATTTTAGAGAACTATTTGACAGTTTTTTTTATAAAGTTAAACATACAGATTTATTAGAAACCAGCAATTCCATTCTAAATATTTCCTCAAGATAAGCAAAAACATGTTCATAAAAAGCCCATACAAAAATGTTCTTAGGAGCTCTCTATGCATACATTCCCCCACCCCCACACATTCACACAAAGCCCAAAGTCCATCAGCAAAAGGATGGATGAACAAATCACAGTATACTCAAATAATGGAAAATTCTATACAATAAAAAAATAATTACTAAAACATGTGATGATACGGATGAATCTCAAAAACATTATGTTGAGCGTTAGAATCTAGAGTCAAAAAGTAGGGGCTGTATACTGCACCTGTATGAAACTACAGAACAGGAAAAACTAGTATATAGTTACAGAAACCAGAGATATTTGCTTCCATCCAGTAGAATGAAGGGGAAGAAGGACAAGAAAACATGATAGAAATAGTATCATGATGTAGCTATTGGTTACCTGGGTGTATACACTTGTGAAAACTCATTTAACTCTATACTTAAAATATGTACATAGTAGGTGAGTTTTACCTTAAAAAAATCTATGTTGTTGATTGAAAATTCATGCATCTCAAAAGAAAGTCATAGAAGGCAACTATTGTGACTCCTACAGAACATGGCTCCTTGTCAGTAACAAAACCATATTAGTCTAAGGGTAACAGCCAGGTTAGGCAAAAAGTTCCAAAAGGGCGGTAAACATATATGGTGACAAATATAGGTAACACTGGCTGATCATTACCTAGGCAAGTCCTTTCTTTACCTTTTCTAGATCTCCGTTTTCTCATCCATAAAATTAATGCATTCTTTGTCCTTTTTCCCCAAAACTCATTTTTCTATGAACACAACATATAGGAATACTGAATGCAGAACTTGCCCAGTGGTATGGGGCTTCATTACACAACCCATTTGGGCCTACCTGTCTCCACTGCAGTGGCTCCTAACACACCGCTGTGTAAACATGTGATTCTGAGCAAGATGGTTCAAAGCCTTGGATGCACAAAATTTGCCTCAAAGTAATTAACCTGTGACTTATTATTATTATTATTTTTTTAAGTAGGCTTCACCTCCAGCATGGAGTTAAAGTGGGGCTTGAATTCTCAACACTGGATCAAGACCTGAGCTGAGATCAAGAATCAGATGCTTACGTGTTTGAGCCACCCAGGTGCCCCAATCTGCAATGTATTTTTCATGTGTTTTACATACTGATGTATTATTCCTATATTTACTAGACCTGGGTTATTTTTGTGATTTCATGACATGAAAATGAAACTTCCTGTGAGATAAAAAAGAAAATGGACAATCTTGGGTACAAAGCATCATCAGTTAAGCTATTGGACCAGGGTTCTGGGGGGTGGGGTAAGGGCATAAGGAGTACACAATTTTTTTAAATGAATTTTCCATATTCTTGTTTCTCAATTGGACTTTCTTTGAAAACAATGTGCCAAGGATGCAAACCTTTCAGAAGGCTCTAAGGATCCTAAACAACATCTTGAATGGTGATTTTTATTAAGCACCAAACAAAGCTATAACACAGAATACACTATATAAGCAAAACCAGCCAAATGCTATCCTCTGGAGTTAGGAGCACATCAAATGAAACATGAAATGTAGACAGGACATTATGGAAGTAGGTTTACTGTCAAATAGGCAATTAAAAACTAAAGTATAGTGAGCCAAAGACACATTCATTTCCTAAAGCTGGGATGAATAACGAGAGGATTCTGCCTTTCTTTTCCCTTTCTTACAAAGAAAACAGGAATAGAATGTATTTCACATACAGTGGAGTACATCTTTTCAGACATTGACACATCTTTACTGCTCAATCTGTTACTGAAAAAAATCAAACCTGCTTTTGCAGTTTGTGGACAGTCAGTTCAATGGCACATGTTAACAGCCTCTACCTGAGTTAATTTACCATTTAGAACTACGTGAGTGTGAAAGTAATCCTTGCAGTAAACAACATGTACTCCACGGTAAATACCACATTATCCCTGAGCAGAATGATGGAGTCAACTCAAATAAAAGCCCTGGCAGTAATTCTGACCTTTTACAATTAAAAACTAATTATTGGGTGAAAATAAACAGTGTGGTAATTTCATTCATTATGGGCAGCAAACAAAGCCCTACAAATCCTTATGTGTTTGAGAACCTGTTATGTCTTCTGGCTAATGGACATTATTTTTTTTTCCAACTATATGTCTTGACCATTTCAGAAGGACAATTACAGCATAGGCCCAGAAAGATTGGTATGAAGAAATCCAATTGACTAAAATGTGCACTATAGGAGACTATTATTTGCCCACAAGCTCTAAGATCTTGGTGACACAATTAGTAAAGAAAAATAAGTTTTCTATTGCTAAGGCTTTTGCTGCAAATTAACCTTCAATTTATTTTAGTAAATGGAAACTAAAGATACCAGTAATGTGGTTGGGTAGAAAATACTCTAACCACAGCTAATATTTAGTAATGCGTCAGTATTTATTGAGAGCTGTTAGAATTAAACAAGAGGGTCTATGTACAATATGTTTAACAATCACATGCATCCATTATTCATCTTGGATATTTAGGTTCATTTTTATGAATTTAATTCACAAATAATTCATAAGAAAAGTAGCTTTGAGGTAAGGTAAAGGCTCTTTCTTCCACCAAATAAATCAAATGCTACAGTAAGATATCAAAGGTTATAAGAACATTTACTTATCACATGGTAATTCCACTACTTAACCCAATAATCACATATGTTGTTTACAAAACAACTTGCAGAACCCAGAGCAATGAGAGAGATGAAGTAATCAAGAAAGCAAAAAAAAAAAAAAAAAAAAAATCAGTAAACAAAATCACTGTCAATTTACTAAACAAAGAACTATTGTGTATAATTGGTAGAGTGGGGTCACAAATTCAACTCCAACCAGAGATCAAAGCAAAGAGAGAAATCAATTACAAGATTCAATGTCTTTAAAATAAAAGACCAAAGAATAAAACAAAGCCCATTTGCCCCCCACTAGAATTAAGGTTCGAGAAAATTTTCTCCTATGGAGCCTCATCAAGTGATTCTCTTACATTAAGAACAAAATGCTTTTCACTAGTGTGTTGACAACAAACACTGCAGAAACAGAGTTATGTTCTAAGGTGTAGCTCAGTGAAACAATTCTAGCGGGAAACAAAGTACTGAGGTCTCTCATGGTCTTGTTGGAACCAAGTGACCTGTAAGGTCAGCTACCTATCAGCTCATTTTGACATTGAATCTTAATATTGATTGCTCTCTTGGCTGTTTGTTAAAATCAGAGTTGAATTTGTGACCCAACATTAACACTTGTACACAATACTTCTTTCAGAACTCAATTTGTGTTACTACTAGCTATTACTATATTTCTGTGATTTTATGTTTTATGTTGCAATTTTTCACTACTGTAATAATAGCATAATGAACCTACACCTACTTCACACTTTTTCTTTTGCAATGGATCCTCTATTCAAATAACGACAAATCCCATAATGAAATTGATGAGCAAGGAGCTGCTCTGTGTAAAGCAGGAATAGAAGCCCAAAACTCTGCTGCACCTGCCTCAGTACCCTCTCTCATTCTCTATCTGGCATCTAAGACAGAGACTAAGATTTCTGAGACCAGTTTTTAAAACCACTAACTTGATCCCTTTATAGTCCATTGAGTCTTCCATAGGTTCTAAATTTGCTCCTGGTTCTAACAAGACCATGAGAAACCTCAGTACTTTGTTTCCCACTAGAATTGTTTAACTGAGCTACACCTTAGAACATGAATCTATATCTGCAGTGTTTGTTGTCAACACGCTAGTGAAGAACATTTTGTTCTTAATGTAGGAGAATCACTTTATGAGGCTCCATAGGAAAAGTTTTTCTCAAACCTTAATTCTAGTGGGGGGCAAATGGGTTTTGTTTTATTCTTTGGTCTTTTAAAGACATTGAATCTTGTAATTGATTTCTCTCTTTGCTTTGATCTCTGGTTCGAGTTGAATTTGTGACCCAACTCTACCAATTATACACTGTAGGAAAGAAAAATTTTGAAGCAAAGGCAACTTTAATATGGTTAATATTAAAATTAATAATTATTCAATAGGAAAAGATTAGGATTGTAAATTTTCTGATTTTAATAATTTGGAGTTGGACTAGATAAATAGCAACAAACATTATATACTAAGATACAGTATGCTAGGAAACCTTTCAAATTGTCTTATATACATAAACTCATTTAACCCTTGTAACAACCCTTGTGAAGTAGATACTATTTCTAGAGAAGGGGAACCTGACTCACAGAATATGAACTTGCTCAAATCACAGGGCAAGCAAATGGTATTCCAGAATTCAAACTGAAGCTATCTTCAGTTAGTGCTCTTAACCAAAACACAAACCGCCTCTTAACCGCAAATTGCTAACCTCCTCTCATCCCTACCACCCTCCATAATACTATGTTATGCAGCAATAATGTTATCACCCTCCATCTGCATTCTGTCCTACAGTTTCTGAAGTGTCATATGCATTCTCTATTCTTTCGTACATTTTTATAAGCAAGGACACTATCCTCCTGGCTTTGATTCTAATATTGCAATTACACTGCATCTGTTCAACAGGTACCTCTACTTCCACAGATTTGATTTCTTGGTTCCTCATCTTAATACACGTATTCTAGTCCAAAGGTTTTTTTGTTTTTATCTGATTTCCTAAAGAATCTTGGGGAGTTGTTAGATTTCAAGCTACCCGTCTATTCTAACATTCTAGCTCGTTGGAGCATTTAGAGCTTTTAAAGCTAATGAGTGGCAAACAACAGACTAGAACTTCTATTTTTCTAAGACACGCCATGTAAATGTAAAAGTGGTTGGTGACAATATGCACCAGACAGATACTCTAACATTAAATCTAATGTGAATAATAAAGCTCTAAAATCTTCAACTATGATTGCAACTAACATTTTGTCACTGAGAAGAGTTACTCATATATAGTTCCCAACATGAGGCCAGAAACCTACTTCTGGGCAAGTCTGTGATGTGCTACTGGACAATGTAATTCACATCTGAGAGGAACAGAAGCACCAAAGGACTTTGTGTTCCATCAATGTTTGGTTTTCCTATATATAGAAAACAAATTATACCTACTTTTTTTTTTTTAAGTTCAGCGTTGTTAGTCTATTTTATAGTGGAGACACCAGGGAATTCAACAGCAAGAATGTGATAGATCACAGTGACAGATTAAAACTGCAATGCTCTCTTTATTAGCAAAAAATCTAAACCCAACTAATATAATTATTTGCTATAATCCTAACTAACTGCTTTCTTGTGAAAGTTAGTTAAAATTTGTAAGACAAATTTTAGATCACAGGAATATACAGTATACAGAAAAAAATAATTCATGTGACTTTGCTGTTGTAAAAAGGGTCAATTATTGTCTGGTATTCAAATCAGGAATTAATTTTGTGGTTGTTGATTTATTATCATGAAAAAGGAACTTTAATTATATAGTATATCATAATAATTGTTTAGGTTAAATGTAGCCTTCACCTCTTTTGGAATTAAAATTAGTAAAATCATACCAACTCCTAGGATGAACAAGTATTAGCAAAACAACTGGCAAGACACCTGTTTTTCCTTCACTTTTAACTGAGCAAATGTGTATTCTAGAAAATTAAAATACAGATACTTGAAGATATAAAATTGACTATGATCTTACTACCAAAAATTAATGAATACAAGTATAAACACAATGTTTGTAAAACCCTTACTGGTTACTATTGTTATTCTCAAGACTTTTAAATATATATACTGATTCATTTATTTAATCCTCATAGCAAAACTTTGAAGCATTGACTCAACTTGCACAGCCTCCATTTCACAGAAAAGAAACTGAGTCACAGGAAGGTTAAAGTGACTTGCTCCTAATGACAGAGCTACTAACTGGCAGGCAGACTTCAAGTTCGCACATTTTGGTTTTAGATTAGTGCTTGTCACCCACTATTCTCTATTGCTGGAAACTAGTTTTTACACCATATAGATCATCAATGTTAAGGAAGCAAGTGAGTTAGTGGATGTAGACTCACATGGTCAATCCTGTAGAAACACTGTGAGTGACTAATTTCAGATTTATAATCTGAAAATATTGTTGTATTTTAACATGTTAATATCATAACACTGTCTACCAAGTTCACCAGCTAGGAGAAAAAAATTGAAAAATGAATTTCATTGTAAATGTGAGAGGTATGCCCTGAAAATCTGAGTTCAATGCAAGATGAAATGATACCATTATGGTTAGATTAGATACCAAGTTGTCTTACTTCCATCACTTCGATACTCCACCAAAGTCTTTTAAAATATTCTTAATGTCAATATTGATTGAAATTAAAATTCAAGAAGACAGGATTTTTATGTCATTTATTATACATACTGTCATATATGTGTTAACAAAATCAGTGGAGATCTAGGTACAAACTTAGCCAGTATATTTTTGAAGGTGATACATGGAAATTTTATCAGAATGATAGGTAGTTTTTTTGCTCCACATCTTCATTATTGCCATTTTAGTAAAGCTACCAATGAAATTTTTTCTTTTTTTTTTTTTTTTATTTCAAATGTGTCACTTCATGGTAAGAATTGAACTGATGTTAAGTAGGGAGACACTATGTTTGAGTCAATTCCAAATCGAGGAAGTGCAACTTCAATCTATCTTGACTTCTACATTGAAAACTGTTTGGATGTTGAAAAAAACGTATTATATAGTCATTTTACGAGCAATACATACACAGAATTATTTCACTGAGACATAAAGAAAACTATTTCTCAAAGCTTCATACAACAACATAGTCGGTATACACTCTCTATTTTCGGTTACAGATGATTACCCTAAGCACTCCAAGTACACATAAAGCTTAGTGTTTGCATATTAGGAGACAGAAAAATGGAGGTTCATAGTCCTATTTCTATTGTATTTAGCAAGAGGTCCTCTTGAATATTACCTAGTTGTGGTAGAAGTAGGCTCACTATGTATGTAATTCAACCCTGCTTCCTCCTGGGTCCATGGAATATGTGTCACAGGCTCCCTGGTACTCATTGCAGGTGAATGAATTCCCATCAATGAAATACAAGTGAACATGTTAACATCTATTTCAAGCCTTGGCCCATTAAAAAATCTCCCATGTGGGGAGCTTGGGTGGCTTAGTCAGTTGAGTGTCCCTCCCACTCTTGATATCAGCTCAGGTCATGGTCTCACGGTTTGTGGGATCAGTCCCCACATCAGACTCCCCATTGAGCATGGAGCCTGCTTGAGATTCTCTCCCTCTCTCTCTCTCTCTGTCCCTTCCTCCCTCCCTCCTCTCAGAAACAACTTAAAAAAATCTCCCATGCATAATCTTCTATGCTTTCTACCCATTATAGCTGCTTAGAATGGAGAAGACATACTGCCAGTGACACTCTGCAAGTGGATTCCACCAGACCACAAAACCCAATCATTAATTATTTCAGAATATTCTGAGCCAGTTGTTATACTGCTGGCAGCTTGAAATTTACCATAGTAAGAGTATTTATACCAGAGACATCCGCAAATGCTGCACATTAGGATTCATTTCCCCCACCTCCTTATTTGGAAAGATGATCTATCAGCATACTAATGTCACTAGAATGGTTTTGTAATCCACATATGGAAGATGACAGAGGAAAAATCTAGAGAGAACTGTGTCTCTGATTCACTACTGGAGAAAAAGCCACCTGTTGAGCAACACCTCTATTAGACTGCCATGTGAACAATAGGGTGCTCAAGTTTACTGAGGACAGTTTTTGTGCCCACTTTCCCATTGAATTTATTGTGCCCCTTTCAGCTGCAGAAGAGTCTTAATTTAAATGACAGCCACAATAGCAAGTTAAAAACAGAACATATCTTGAATTAAGCCACTGAAAATTTGAGTGTCAAATTATCTGTCACCATCTGTTAGTAATAACTTAATATGCTAGTTCACCCTCCTTTTACAATAAAGTAATATTTGATCTTCACAATTTTATGAAGAAAAGCAGTGATCTAATGTGCACACATTCACGTATGTGTAAAGACACAGAAAGTAAACTCGCCAAAATCATAGTGGCTGAGGATTACAAATTCTTTTGACTTGGAATTCAGGGCTACTGACAACAATAATCTCTAAATTCACAATAATCTTTTGAACATCGTGTGTGACTTAAGTACCATGGTAATTTTTCATTAAGGAAAATATTTCAGTTTGTATTTTCTCAGCATGTACCCATTGGAAAGAGGATGAGATGGTCCAGCTATATCCTGGATGACCATGTGAAATTTATTTAGCAGTTGTTTGTATCCTGGGGGCATTTTCTTTCAATCAAAACTACAGCTGTTGCTTCAGAATGTTAACACATTAAAGCCATTTGTCTTCACATCAAAGCCAACATCCTGAGGTTATTTTGCCTCTAGCAAGCATGGCTATAGAGAGGTCTAGGACTAAAATAAACAGTGCTTTTTCCAAAATCAATAGGAATTGTGTCTAGATTGACTTTAGGCACACAAACTCATTCCTGCATATGAACACAAAATCCACACCCATACCCCTTTATACAAGTCTTTAGATGTGAAATGCTGGGTGAACATGGATTATACAACAAGGCTTCTATTGTCCATCTTCTTTCTGGAGTATTTCCACTTATTGGTTATGTGCAGACTTCTATGCCTTAATGTCATTACCATACCTTAGTGTCATTCAGTCAAAATCCTCAAAAATTAGTTTCCATTCTACATTTAAAAATATGATCAACATTTAAATTGAATGTGTACTTTTCATGTATTGTATAATTTAGTTCCTGCAGAAATCGTATGAAGCTGGTGTGATTAATATCATCATTAATGAAGAAATTGAGGTTCAGAGAGATTAAGCAAAATATCTACAATCTGTTTTGTAAGGCTACTGGTTATTGTGTTTAACAAAAATTTTTGGCAGATTATAATGCATCTTCAATTTAGGAAAGAATCAATACACCCTAACTTCAAAACTTTTCTGAAAATAGAAAGAGGAACAAAACTTCCATTTTTTGGAAGTTAGGATGTATCTTTTTTTTCTTTTTTGATAAATGTGAAAATATTATAATCCAAATCTAATAATGTCTGATATATATGGGCATATTCAGTAAGGGTCATTTCAGGAGTATAAGAAATGTTTTAATTTCAGGGACATCTGGGTGGCTCAGTTGGTTAAGCATGGGACTCTTGAATTCAGCTCATCATCTCATGGTTTGTAATATCCAGCCCAATGTCAGACTGTGACTGACAGTATGCAGCTTGCTTGGGATTCTCTCTCTCTTCCTCTGTCTCTGCCCCTCCCCCCACTCATGTGCTCATGCTTTCTCATGCTCGCTCTCTCAAAATAAATAAGCTTAAAAGAAAAATGTTTAATTTCAGAGTATTCAATGATGTAATTCACTGGTTAAGCACATTAATGAAAGAGAATAATTTGTGATTATGCCTGTAGTTAAAAATGAATTTAATAAGATAAAATAGTTTTTGCTTAGTTCATCCACATTAAGGCAGCTCCACAAGCTAAAGAGGGTACTATTTATAAGGTGGGAAAGTCAACACAGAGTCCTCAACAAATCTGAGCACCCTATGGTTCTTAATGACTTAACAGTCTAATATAGATTTGTTAAAAACCTACTATATTTATAAAAAAATTTCTATGCATTATATAAACAAGTAAAAACCTAGCATACAGCATATAAATTTTAGCAAATTAGATTAAGGGACTTATCTAGCATCATGAAGGAGGTTTACTCAAAACATCTAGCATATAAACGAATATCTCATATGCAGAACATTTTCAGGTCAGACAACAAAAAATCAGAATATGTGGAGAAATCCTAATTCTTACACATTGGCAGTAACATCACTTTGGAAACGGTTTATCAAAGTCTAATGAACTTTAAAATGTGCGTACACTAGGATTCAGCAATTCTAGTTCTAAATGTTAGAGAATTCTTCATATGGGCTCAAGGATACAAAGGATATATGTATGATTTTGAATAAAGAAACAGATCCTTAATTGAGAGACGTGTATTTCGGTATATTCTTATAATGTAGTAGTGTTATTATATGTGCTGCCAAAGTGAGCACATAATGTAGTAGTATTTACTGAATGAATTTGGTTATATTCATCAGCAAGAATAAACCTCCAGGGGTGCCTCCTGCATGGCTCAGTTGGTTAAGCATCTGACTCTTGATTTTGACTCAGGTCATGATCCCAGGGTTGTGGGATCAAGCCCTGCATCAGGCTCCGTGCTCAGCATGTAGCCTGCTCAAGATACTCTCTCCCCTCTCTTTGTCCATCCCCACCTCATGCTCGCTCTCTCTCAAAATAAATAAACTTTAAGTGAAAAGATTAAGTTCCATTCCTCAAAAAAATGAGCTACTGAATATTCACATTATAATGGGAAAACTATTATGTAAAAGAGAATATCTGGCACAATAATGTGGACACAAAAACATAGTCAAAACATAAACCTCAACCAGAAAGATATAACCAACTTTAAAATAGTAACTACTACTGGAGAGGAAGGTTAAATAGGACCTAACTTTATACTTAATGTTTATGTCATCTAAAAAAATCTGCAGTGAATATGACAAATTATCAATACTTGCTAATTCCTGATAGATTTATTTTATGTAAAAATTCTCTATGTGATAGGTGATCCTAAGAAGCAGCTAAGTCCCTTGTTTTTCAGGTATGGTGACAAAACTTGAGAAAGTATACAAAGATCAGAGAGACAAAGGATAGCATAGCTAGAAAAAGAAACCCAGGTTTGCAGACTCCAAATTAGTGTTCTTTCCATAAAATTACATGGACTTTAATCAGACAGATTTTATGTGGCATTTTATTTTGATTCAACATTTTTACCTCTACTCAGATTTTTCCTTCTGATTAACTTCCCAGTATATCTTTTTCTTATTTCAGTCTGCCCTATAGTAACTTAACAGGTCTGTCTTAACATAACTGTCAAATTTATGGACGTCAGAGCCATGTCTTGGTCATCTTTTATCTCCATTCATCATAGTGTCTTATGCACAAAAGACATTCCAGGTGTGCTTGAAGAATTGTGTTGGGTTTACTCTTTCAGCAAGTTGAGGAAATGTTTTAAGTATGTTATAGGTCATATTCTGTGTGATGCACAGGGCTGTCATACAAAAAATGGATGAAGGTTGTAACAAAACATAAGCTCTAAAGAGTTTAGATGATTTTCCACTGGCATTCATCTTAAAGTTTCTGTGACCATTTCTAACCCTTTTTGATAGGAATAATTTCAAACATATAAGAACAGTACATAGTGCTGGGCTTTTTTGTCAGAGTATGGGCTAAAATCTAAAGAGAAGCTAAGTATCGGCATGACTCCCCCCTCAAATAATCTATTTGTTTTTGCTTATTTTGCAGCATGAAAGAGCAGAAAGCAGTAGAGAAACACTAACCAATATGAAAATGAAATCCTTTATGTCTTTTTTTCCATCAGCTCCTTTAAAGGTATTTATAAAGTGGGGCACCCGGATGCCTTGGTCAGTTAAGCATCCGATTTTGGCTCAAGTCATCATCTCATGGTGTGTGGGTTCAAGCTCCACATCAGGCTCTGCACTGACAGTGTGGGGCCTACTTGGAATTCTCTCTCTGTATCCCTCTCTGTGCCCCTCCTCACTTGCTCTCTCTCAAAATAAATAAACTTTAAACAAATATTATAAAGTATATAAAAATAAGATACAGCACTGAAACACTTAATTTTTAAAAAATATTTCACATGGGAATTTTGTTTCTGAGTAAGGAATAAGCACATATTATTTTCCCCATCCTACTAAATGCAATAATGAAAACTAGACAGAATGCATGCAGCAACTTAAATATTCCTTAAATAAGGAATTCCTTAAATTCCTTAAATAAGGAATATGAAAGTAAATAATAGTTGGTAAGTTGGGTAGAAGGCCAAAATTTGATGTACCTTATCAAATAATTGGTACATATCCTCCCACCCTTTACTAACCATAATATCTACTCCAGGAGGTCTCTAGTTCTGGCTCAAAAAGAGGCAAATGAAAAAAAAAAAAACAACAAAACAAAGAGGAAAATGGTCTCCTAATGGTCAAAGAACATAGATGAAAGACCTCCATTTTTTTTCTTTTCTTTTCTTCCCTTCTCTTGCACCCCAACCGCAAATAAATCCCCTAGCAATGATGGCACCAAAAGTGTTAGAACCGGGAATCTACAGGCTGCCGAAATTCTAATAAGCATCGCCTTCCTCTATAATTGGAAACATTGTGGTTGCAAGAATATGAGACAAAACTTCATTACTTTTCTCCTGTATATATCTGTCTAATTTATAGTCCCAGATGCAGTCACAACCATGGTAAATGTGTGGTAGACCAGGGAAATAAAATTCCAGCTTTCTGGATAAAACACAGAAAAGAAGAGGCTCAAAGAACCAAAAGTGCTGAGGAGATAAAAGGTCATGAAAGTGACTCCATAGCCATTTGTGAACTTAAACCTTACCTCTAAGTTCTATATGCATGGATCTGATCTTGAAAGTATTTTATTGTTTTGAAACTGAACAATGGAATAGATTACCACCCAGGTCACAGACTGGCCCATCAATAGTCTACCCACGGAACAGATATACCCAACTTGGTAAAAACTTGAAAAGTGGAACCAATCTTCAAAAGCAACCCGCAGAAGAATAGTCAAAACTTGTGGCCTGACCCTAACCGTGTCAAGTGCCAGCTAAAGAATACAAATAAATGCAAAATTAATTTAACATCTCCTGTAGCATTTAAACAAGACCTAGAGTCTCATAACCAAATACTGAAATTAGTCAAGAGGCAATCTAGTATTACTTGGCAAACAAAGATACAATGGATAATGCTAAGAAGACACAGATGTTGGAATTATCTGAAAAAGACTTTAAAGGAGCTATTGTAAGTATGCTTCAATATTTCACAGTGAATGCTCTCAAAACAAATAGAAATCTAAAATACCATCAAAAGAGATATTAAGAAGAACCAAAAAGAAATTTAAAAGCTGAAAAAAGTACTATTTTTTTCATGGCCAAACTCAATATTAAAATATAAGTGATAAACGAAAGCATCAGTGAACTTGAAGATAGGTCAATACAAATTATTCATTCAGAATGAGAGAACTAAGATTGAAAAGAATGAGCTTGTGAGACATTTACAAAAAGCCTACTATTCAGGTCATTGCAGTATAAAAAAGAAAGGAAAAATTGCAGTGCAAAAAATTTTTTTAAGAAATAACTGAAAACTTCAAAATCTAGTAAAAGGTACAAACTCATCAATTTAAGTTGGGCGAGCTCCAGACAGGAACAACTCAAAGTAATCTATGCCCAAACACAAAAAACTATTGATAATTACAGACAAAGAAAAAATCTTGAGGACAAATCAAAGAAAAATGCCATGTTACCTGGATGGAAGCAATGATTAAAATGGTTTTGATTTTCTTATAATAACTATGGAGCCAAAAATAAATGGAATATTTTTGAAGTGTTGAAGGACAAGATCAACCAAGAATTGCATATTCAGCAAAAATATTTCTAAAGAGGAAAGTGAAATAAAGACATTCTGAGAGGAAAGAAACCTAAACTCAGTAAACTCAATCTAAAAGAATGGCTAAGGTAATTGTTCAAACACAAGTAAAAAGGTAAAATAAGGAAATTTCAAAAATCAGGAATGAAGGAGGAACACAGAAACAATTAGTATTTGGTAAATGTCACATAATATTATTCTTAAGTTTTGTTTAATGGTTAAAAGAAACCAATATAAAATTGTTTTACTGGAATTTAGAATATAAAAATGATACTTATAAGAGAAAAATGATAGAATTACCCAATGGTATTTTTTCATATTACACATGAATTGACAAAATATTGATCGAACGAATAGACTATGACATTTTAATAAGTAAACTTGAATTGCTAGAAAAACCACCAAAATATACAAGGTAGGTAAAAAAAAACATAACATATATACTAAAATTAAGTATGAAATCTATCCAAATAACTAAAAGGGAAGCAGAGAAAGGAGAAACAAGAATTGAAAACAGATTAACAAACACAAAATCTTAAAAAGACAAATCCAAAAATGTTGTTAATAACTGTATTAGATACAATTTTAAAGTACTTTTAAAATTTTTTAATGTTTCTTTTTGAGAGAGAGAAAAGAAAGAGAAAGTGTGAGTCGGGAAGGGGCAGAGAGGGAGAGGGAGACACAGAACTCGAAGCAGGCTCCAGGCTCTTCCTGTCAGCACAGAGCCCAACATGGTGACTGAACTCAAGAACCGTGAGATCATGACCTGAGCTGAAGTCGGAGGCTTAACCAACTGAGCCACCCTGCCACCCCACTATATTACATACAATTTTAAAACATCATTTAAGTATAGAGATTGTCATATAGAGCAATGATTTTAAAATGAACACAACATATACTGCATGCAAGAAATTTACTTTACTACAATGATATAGGTAGGTTCTAAGTTAAAAAAAAAAAAAGCTAATCAAAAGAAAGCTGCAATAACTATATGAAAGTTTCCCAACATGCAAAATTACCAGGGATAAAAATGGACATTATATAATGGTTAAGAGTCAATTCCCAAAGAGACAAAACTATTTTAAATGAACATTAGGTAACAGCTGCAAAATTCATGCAACAAAAACAGAGAACAAGGAAGAGGAATGATAAATCCCCTAAAATAGTAATTCAGTGAAAATTCAACAATTGTTGTTAAATAGTTCAATACTTCTCTCCCAGTAATCAATAGAAATAAAAAAAATAGTAAAAATACAGAATAACTAAAAAATACTATACAAATGGGATATAATTGATATTTATAGAACATTCTAAATAAAGGCTAAATACACAATCAAGTGAGTATTGAAAATTCAACAAGATAGATCATAATCTTTGTCAAAAAATGTTACTAAATATGTAGTAATTTAAATCATTACAAAACAGTTCCTCTGACCATAATGGAATTAGACTGGTAATAAAAACACAAAGACAGAAGGGAAATACACACAAAAAAAGATAATTAAAAACATGTCTAAATAATCTATGGATCAAAGAAAAAACCTTAAGAGAAGTGATAACATATTTTTTACTTAATAAAAAATGAAAATGCAACTTAGCAAATTTGTAGGCTTCAGCTAAAGCAATACTAAGAACATATATTAAATGTTTATATTTTAAAAGTCTCAAATCAATAATCTAAGATTCCATAGTTTTAAGTCATTTTTATTTATCTTGCAACTTTGTTTTCTTTTTTCTTTTTTTTTTCTTTTTAGAAAGAGAGCAATAGTGTGCAAGTGGAGAAGAGACGGAGAAGAGAGAGGGAAACGAGAGAGAGAGAGGGAGGGAGGGGAAGAGAGAGAGAAAGAGACAGAGACAAATTTAAATAGACTCCATGTTCAGCATGGACGTCAAGGTGGGACTAGATCCCGCAACCCTGGGATCATGACTTGAGTCAGAATCAAGAGTCAAATGCTCAACTGACTGAGCCACTCAGGTGCCTCTAAGATTCCATGTTTAAAAAAAGAGCAAAATATACATAAAACAAGCAAAAGAACATAGAAAGCAAAAATCAATGAAGAAAATCAATGAACTCCAAAAAAACTGGTTATGTGAAAAGATCAATAAAATTGATAAATCTATAGCAATATTCACAGAGAAAAAAGACAACGCAAATTACCAGCATCAAAAATGAAGGATAGGGTATCACTACCAATCCTGTTCACATTATATGATTAATAGGGGAATACTACCAAGAACTCGAAGCACATCAATTTAACAAGTTAGAACAATTAGTCAATAGTCACAAATTAAAAAACCCACACAACATGAGATAGATAATATAAATAGTCCTATAATTATTAAAGAGGTTAATGTGTAGTGAAAAATCTTCTGGAAAAGAAATATCCAGGCTCTGGATATTAAGATCCAAATGCTTAACATTTGAAGAATTAGCACCCAACTTACACAACCTTTGTCATAAAACAGAAAAAGGAAAACCCTAACAGACCTTTCTTACTCTGATTCTACAACTAGACAAAAACAGTACAAAAAAATCCCACATTATCTGACAATATAAAAATGCTCAACTAATTCTTCAAACAAAACTCTTCAAAAAATGTCAACAAATAGTATCCAGAAGTAACCATGACCAATTGGGGTTTTTCCTGGAAACATGAAGCTGGTTCAATATTCACAAATCAATCCATGTTATCTACCATATTAACTGTCCAATTTATACTTGATACATAAATATCCATTCATGTGCGAGCACACACAAGAGGGGGAGGGGCAGAGAAAGAGAGAGGGAGACACAGAATCTGAAGCAGGCTCCAGGCTCTGAGCTGTCAGCACAGAGCCTGACGTGGGGCTCAAACCCATGAACCATGAGATCATGACTTGAGCTGCAGTTGAACACTTAACCAACTGAGCCACCCAGCCGCCCCTAAATGTTTTCCTCTTAATATCAAAATCAAAGCATAGATGTTTATACAAATTTATTCAACATTGTATAAAAGTTCTCAGCAGTGTGATTAGTTAAGAAAAGGAAATGAAAAACATGTAGATTGAAAAGGAAGAAATAAAGCCGTCCCTATTTACATATGTCATGATTTTCAACACAAATCTCAATAATCTACAAAATTATTTCCAGGATAGGTAGGTTTGGTATAGTTGCACTGTGCAAGAAAAGCAAAAATTGTATATACTAGCAATGAATACTTGTGAGCTAAAATTACAAAAACAAGATCATTTATAATACCTCCAAAATTTAAACTGCAGTTTTTCTCATTTACATATTCTAACATTTGATTAGTTTTATGCCTTACTTAAGTACTGCATTTTGGGGCCAATAACATGAATAGTATTGTTTTTTTATTTCAAATTCTAATTGTTAATTGCTGGCATATAGGAAAGAAATTTATTTTTGTGCATTAACTCTGCACCCTGCAACCTTATTATAACTGGCTATTAATTCCAGGAAATTTTTGTTGATTCTTTCAGATTTTCTACAGGGATGATTATGTAAGCCTGTGAACAAGGATAGTTTAATTTGTCCTTCTCTTTATGAATACCTTAGATTTCCTTTTTTGTCTTATTGCTGTACCTAAGGTTTCCTGTATGATGTTAAAGTACTGAAAGGAGACTTTTTTGCCTTTTGTTCCCGATGACAGTGAGAACACTCCCAGTTTCTCACTCTTAAGAATGATTTTATCTGTAGTTTTTGGTAGATATTCTTTGTCAAGTTGGGCAAGTTCTTCTGTAGTCCTAGTTTATGGAGTTTTTCTCATGAATTGCTGGATTTTGTTCAGTACTTTTTATATGTGTATTAGATATGATCATGAATTTTTCTTCAGCTTGTTGATGTGTGAGATTACATCAGCTGATTTTTGAATGTTGAACCAGTCTGGTCTATCTGGGATAAATCTCACTTGGTCATGGTGTATAATTCATTTTATATGTTACTGAATTGATTTGCTAATTGGATCTACCTTCATGAGAGGTCTTTGTCTAGTTTTCTTTCCTTAAAATGTCTTTTTAGTGATTTTATGCTCATAATTTTATTAATGATGCATACATATTTAATGGATGGCATTACCATTTTGACTGACCTATTTTGGCTACCTTGTGGGAAAAGTATTTTCTTTTACATAATGTCTCCTCATAAGGAGGTTAAAATGTCATCTTGGACCCCAAGCTTACACAATAAATATAATTTATACAATTCTACCTAAAATTTTATCTTTAAAAACACCTTTAAAAGATCACTGTCCTTCAACATCTACAACACCTGTCTAAGTTACTTGCTAGGATTAAAGGCACAGAAGGCTGACAAGAAACATGAAATGAAAGTATCTATGGGACTGTTCATCAGTACTTTATTGATGGCCAATTCTCCTACACGGTGCATCAAAAATAAATTTTAACGTGTAAAGAAACAAAAATGCTCTCATTTATTTCTTCAGTTTCTTATCCCTTATGTTTCATGTCCACTTTAATAAATTTACAGTCTATGTGAATTATTATTGTAACATGTGAGTCTGGTTTTGGAATTAGGGTAGTATTTGCTTCATGGAATGAGTTAGGAATTATTCCTCCTGTTTCTGTCTTCTGAAAGAGATTTTAGCAGACTGAAATAATTGCTTCCACATTTTTGATAGAATTCAACAATGAAGCCATCTGGGCCTGGTAATTTTTATTTTGGAAGCATATATATTCAACTTCTTTCATTGATATAGGCCTACACTGATATCTATTTCTTCTTGTATGAGCTTTGGAAAATTGTGTCCTTGAAGAAATGATCTATTTTATCTAGATTATCATATTCATGAGTATACAGTTTTTTTATAGTTTTCCATTATTATCTAATGTCCATTGAATCTATGCTTATATTTCTTTCATTTTTGATGTTAGGCTAATTAAGAAAGAGAGTATAGAAAACAGTGTCTAGAGGCTTATCAATTTTGTTTATTTTTCCTAAGAACCAGCTTTGGTTTTGTTCATTTCCTCCATTGATTTCCTGATTTCAATTTCATAAATTTCTACTCTCATTTGTATTTTTTATTTTGTTCTTCCTTGGAGTTTATTTGCTCTTCTTTTCCTAGTTTTCTGTAGTGGAAACCTTGATCAGTGATTTTTAGATCGTTTTTCTTTCTTAATATATGCATTCAATGCCATACATTTCCCATTATGCACTTCTTTCACTGAATCCCATATATTTGGATATGTTGTATTTTTCCTTTTCCTTTAGTTAAAAATTTTTTTAAATTTCTCAGATTCCTTCTTTGTCCCACATGATATTTAAAAATGTGTTTTTTAATGGTCAATCAGATTTTACAAAAAGCGCAAAAGAAATTCAATGAAGAAACCTTTTAACAAATGGTGTTGGAAAAATGGACATTCATATGCAAAAAAACCCCCAAAAAAACCCAAAAAACACACACATACACACACATACACAAATTGAACCATGACCTAAATTTCATACTTTATGGAAAAATTAACTCAGAATGTGTCAGATCTACATGTAAATCATTTAATTATTAAACTTACAGAAAAAAGGAAGAAAAATCTTTGTGACCTGAGTTTGTCAAGGAATTCTTGAAGATTACACCAAAAAAACACAATACATAGTGGTAGATGGAGGGATAATAAATCAGGCCTCATAAAAATTTAAATCTTTTCCTTTATAACAATTTCTCAGAAGAGAATAAAAGTCAAGCTACAGACTGAGAGGTAATATTTAAATATCACATTTCAGACTAAGGACTCATTCCTATATGTAAATAACTCTCAAATCTCAACAGTAAAAAAATAACTCATTTAAGTAATAGTAAAAATATGTGAATAGATATATTACCAATGAGGATATACTTATTACAGAAAAGAAAACTATGTTCAACATAATTAGCCATTAGAGAACTAAAAGAGACCACTACCCACCTAATGGAACATCTACAATTAAAAACAGTGACAATGCCAGGGGCTAGCAAGGATGCAGAGCAAATGTGGAACTCTCATGCATTGCTAGTACAAATGCAAAATGGTACATCCACTCTGGAGAACAGTATGACAGTCTCTTATAAAGCTAAATGTACATTTACCATACGATGCATCAACCCTATTCTAGATATGTATCTTAGAATAATGAATGCATATGTTCACAACACTAGCACAAATGTTTATGAGCTGCTCTATTTCTTTTTTTTAAGAGGAAATCTTTTTTTATTATTTTTTAATATGAAATTTATTCTCAAATTGGTTTCCATACAACACCCAGGGCTCAGCTCATCACAACAGGTGACCTCCTCAATACCCATCACCCACCCTCCCCTCCCTCCCACCCCCATCAACCCTCAGTTTGTTCTCAGTTTTTAAGAGTCTCTTATGCTTTGGCTCTCTCCCAATTTAACCTCTTTTTTTTTTTTTTTCCTTCCCCTCCCCCATGTGTTTCTGTCAAGTTTCTCAGGATCCACATAAGGGTGAATACATATGTTATCTGTCTTTCTCTGTATGACTTATTTCACTTAGCATAACACTCTCCAGTTCCATCCACGTTGCTACAAAAGGCCATATTTCATTCTTTCTCATTGCCACGTAGTAGTCCATTGTGTATATAAGCCACAATTTTTTTTATCCATTCATCAGTCGATGGACATTTAGGCTTTTTCCATAATTTGGCTATTGTTGAAAGTGCTGCTATAAAGATTGGGGTACAAGTGCCCCTATGCATCAGCACTCCTGTATCCCTTGGATGAATTCCTAGCAGTGCTACTGCTGGGTCATAGGGTAGATCTATTTATAATTTTGGGGGGGAACCTCCACACTGTTTTCCAGAGTGGCTGCACCAGTTTGCATTCCCACCAACAGTGCAAGAGGGTTCCCATTTCTCCACATCCTCCCCAGCATCTATAGTCTCCTGATTTGTTCATTTTAGCCACTCTGACTGGCATGAGGTGGTATTTCAGTGTGGTTTTGATTTGTATTTTCCTGATGAGGAGTGACGTTCGTTTTGTTGATTGTTTCCTATGCAATGCAGAAGCTTTTTATCTTGATGAGGTCCCGGTAGTTCATTTTTGCTTTTAATTCCCTTGCCTTTGGGGATGTGTCAAGTAAGAAATTGCTGCAGCTAAGGTCCGAGAGTTTTTTTCCAGCTTTTTCCTCTAGGGTTTTGACAGTTTCCTGTCTCACATTCAGGTCCTTTATCCATTTTGAGTTTATTTTTGTGAATGGTGTGAGAAAGTGGTCTAGTTTCATCCTTCTGCATGTTGCTGTCCAGTTCTCCCAGCACCATTTGTTAAAGAGACTGTCTTTTTTCTATTGGATATTCTTTCCTGCTTTGTCAAAGATGAGTTGGCCATACTTCTGTGGGTCTAATTCTGGGGTTTCTATTCATTCCATTGGTTTATGTGTCTGTTTTTGTGCCAATACCATGCTGTCTTGATGATTACAGCTTTGTAGTAGAGGCTAAAGTCTGGGATTGTGATGCCTCCTGCTTTGGTCATCTTCTTCAAAATTACTTTGGCTATTCGGGGTCTTTTGTGGTTCCGTACAAATTTTAGGATTGGTTGTTCTAGCTTCGAGAAGAATGCTGGTGCAATTTTGATTGGGATTGCATTGAATGTATAGATAGCTTTGGGTAGTGTTGACATTTTAACAGTATTTATTCTTCCAACCCATGAGCATGAGATGTTTTTCCATTTCTTTATGTCTTCTTCAATATCCTTCATAAGCTTTCTATAGTTTTCAGCATACAGATCTTTTACATCTTTGGTTAGGTTTATTCCTAGGTATTTTATGCTTCTTGGTGCAATTGTGAATGGGATCAGTTTCTTTGTCTTTCTGTTGCTTCATTATTAGTGTATAAGAATGCAACTGATTTCTGTACATTGATTTTGTATCCTGCGACTTTGCTGAATTCGTGTATCAGTTCTAGCAGACTTTTGGTGGAGTCTATCGGGTTTTGCATGTATAATATTCTGTCATCTGCAAAAAGTGAAAGCTTGACTTCATCTTTGCCAATTTTGATGCCTTTGATTTCCTTTTGTCTGATTGCTGATGTTAGAACTTCCAGCACTATGTTAAACAACAGTGGTAAGAGTGGACATCCCTGTCGTGTTCCTGATCTCAGGGGGAAAGCTGTCAGTTTTTCCGAATTGAGGTTGATATTAGCTGTGGGCCTTTCATAAATGGATTTTATGATGTGTAAGTATGTTCCTTCTATCCCGACTTTGAGGGTTTTTATTAAGAAAGATGCTGAATTTTGTCATATGCTTTTTCTGCATCGATTGACAGGATCATGCGGTTCTTATCTTTTCTTTTATTAATGTGATGTATCACATTGATTGATTTGTGAAGGTTGAACCAGGCCTGCAGCCCAGGAATGAATCCCACTTGACCATGGTGAATAATTCTTTTTATATGCTGTTGAATTCGATTTTCTAGTATCTTATTGAGAATTTTTGCATCTATATTCATCAGGGATATGGGCCTGTAGTTCTCTTTTTTTTACTGGGTCTCTGTCTCGTTTAGGAATCAAAGTAATACTGGCTTCATAGGATGAGTCTGGAAGTTTTCCTTCCCTTTCTATTTTTTGGAACAGCTTGAGAAGGATAGGTATTATCTCTGCTTTAAATGTCTGGTAGAATTCCCCTGGGAAGCCATCTGGTCCTGGACTCTTATTTGTTGGCAGATTTTTGATAACTGATTCAATTTCTTCACTGGTTATGGGTCTGTTCAAGCTTTCTATTTCCTCCTGATTGAGTTTTGCAAGTGTGTGGGTGTTTAGGAATTTGTCCATTTCTTCCAGGTTGTCCAGCTTGTTGGCATATAATTTTTCATAGTATTCCCTGATAATTGCTTGTATTTCTGAGGGATTGGTTGTAATAATTCCATTTTCATTCATGATTTTATCCATTTGGGTCATCTCCCTTTTCTTTTTGAGAAGACTGGCTAGAGGTTTATCAATTTTATGTTTTCAGAAAAACAACTCTTGGTTTAATCGATCTGCTCTACAGTTTTTTTTTAGATTCTATATTGTTTATTTCTGCTCTGATCTTTATTATTTCTCTTTTTCTGTTGGGTTTGGGATGTCTTTGCTGTTCTGCTTCTATTTCCTTTAGGTATGCTGTTAGATTTTGTATCTGAGATTTTTCTTGTTCCTGGACATAGGCCTGGATTACAATGTATTTTCCTCTCAGCACTGCCTTCACTGCCTCCCAAATAATTTGGATTGTTGTATTTTCATTTTCATATGTTTCCATGTATTTTTTAATTTCTTCTCTAATTGCCAGGTTGACCCATTCATTCTTTAGTAGGGTGTTCTTTAACCTCCATGCTTTTGGAGGTTTTCCAGACTTTTTCCTTGGTTGATTTCAAGCTTCATAGCATTGTGGTCTGAAAGTATGCATGGTATGATCTCAATTCTTTTATACTTATGGAGGGCTGTTTTGTGACCCAGTATGTGATATGTCTTGGAGAATGTTCCATGTGCACCCGAGAAGAAAGTATATTGTTTTGGGATGCAGTGTTCTAAATCTGTCAAGTCCATCTGATCCAATGTATCATTCAGGCCCTTGTTTTTGTTTTGATCCTGTGTCTAGATGATCTATCCATTGTTGTAAGTGGAGTATTAAAGTCCCCTGCAATTACCACAGTCTAATCAATAAGGTTGCTTATGTTTGTGATTGTTTTATATATTTGGGGGCTCCCGTATTCGGCGCATAGACCTTTATAATTGTTAGCTCTTCCTGATGGATAGACCCTGTAATTATTATATAATGCCCTTCTTCCCCTCTTGTTACAGCCTTTAATTTAAAGTCTAGTTTGTCTGATATAAGTATGGCTACTCCACTTTCCTTTGACTTCCAGTAGCCTGATAGATTGTTCTCCATCCCCTCACTTTCAATCTGAAGGTGTCCTCACGTCTAAAATGAGTCTCTTGTAGAGAGCAAATAGATGGGTCTTGTTTTTTTACCCATTCTGATACCCTGGGGTTTTTGGTTGGAGCATTTAGTCCATTGACATTCAGTATTATTATTGAAAGATATGCGTTTAGAGTCATTTTGATGTCTGTAGGTTTCATGCTTGTAGTGATGTCTCTGGTACTTTGTGGTCCTTGCAGCATTTCACTCACAGAGTCCCCCTTAGGATCTCTTGTAGGTCTGGTTTAGTGGTGATGAATTCCTTCAGTTTTTGTTTAGGAAGACCTTTATCTCTCCTTCTATTCTGAATGACAGACTTGCTGGATAAAGAATTCTCAGCTGCATATTTTTTTTCTGTTCATCACATTGAAGATTTCCTGCCATTCCTTTCTGGCCTGCCAAGTTTCAGTAGCTAGGTCTGCCACTAGTCTTATGGGTCTCCCTTTATATGTTAGAGTGTGTTTATCCATAGTTACTTTCAGAATTTTCTCTTTATCCTTGTATTGTGCCAGTTTCGCTGTGATATGTCGTGCAGAAGATCAATTCAAGCTACATCTGAAGGGTGTTCTCTGTGCCTCTTGGATTTCAATGCCTTTTTACTTCCCCAGATCAGGGAAGTTCTCAGCTATGATTTATTCAAGTACACCTGCATCCCCTTTCTCTCTCTCTTCCTCTTCTGGAATTCCTATTATATGGATATTGTTCCGTTTGATTCCATCACTTAGTTCTCTAATTCTCCACTCATACTCCTGGATTTTTTTATCTCTCTTTTTCTCAGCTTCTTCTTTTCCCATAATTTTATCTTCTAATTCACCTATTCTCTCCTCTGCCTTTTCAATCCAAGCTGTAGTCGCCTCCATTTTATTTTGCACCTCATTTATAGCATTTTTTAGCTCCTCATGACTATTTCTTAGTCCCTTGATCTCTGTAGCAATAGTTTCTCTGCTGTTCTCTATACTTTTTTCAAGCCCAGCGATTAATTTTATGACTATTATTCTAAATTCTTTTTCCATGATATTGTTTAAATTGTTTTTGATCAATTCGTTAGCTGTAGCTACTTCCTGGAGTTTCTTTTGAGGAGAATTCTTCCGTTTCATCATTTTGGATAGTCCCTGGGGTGGAGTGGAACTGCAGGTCACTTCCCCTGTGCTGTCTGGAGTAACTTGTTTTGCTGGGCGGGTCCTCAGTCAGACCTAATGTCTGTCCCCAGCCCACTGCTGGGGCCACAGTCAGGATGGTGTGTACCTTATCTTCCCTTTTCCCAGGGGTAGGACTCACTGTGGAGTGGTATGGCACCTGTCTGGGCTACTTGCACACTGCCAGGCTTGAGGTGCTTTGATGGGAACTGGCATATTAGCTGGGGTGGATCCACAAGGTGCACAGGGGTGGGAGGGGCAGGCTTAGCTCACTTTGCCCTCGGTGGTCCCCTGTGGGAGGGGCCTTGCAGCACTGGGAGGGAGGCAGGCTGACCCATTGGAAGGATGGATCCACAGAAGCACAGCATTGGGTGTTTCACGGTGCAAGCAAGTTCGGTAATGGGAACTGGTTCCCTTTGGGATTTTGCCTGGGGCATGGGAGAGGGAGATGGTGCTGGCCAGTGCCTTTGCTCCCCGCCGAGCTGAGCTCTGTCTTCCAGGGCTCAACACCTCTTCCTCCTGGTGACCTCTCACCCTCCCACTCTCTGAGCAAAGCTGTTGACTTCTATCATTCCATATGTTAAGTCCTGCTGGCTGTCAGAACTCATGCAGTCCAGCCCCTCCGCTTTTTCAAGTCAGACTCGGGGAATCCACCCTGCTGGGCAGGCTGCCCCTCCACCGCCCTGGCTCCCTCCCACCAGCCATGTGAGCTGCTCTATATCTTAACACCCCAAGCTAGAAACCACCCAAATGCCCTTCAATGGGTGAATGAATAAACAAGCCATGGTACATCCACACCATATAATATTAGCCAACGGTTTAAAGGAATGGACTATGGATATATATAAAGGTTTGGCTGCATCTCAAAGTCATTACACTGAGTGAAAGAAGATGGTCTCAAGAAGATAAAACTATAGTGATACAGGGGTGCCTGGGTGGTTCAGTCAGTTTAGCATCTGACTTCAGCTCAGGTCATGATCTTGCATTTCATGGATTCAAGCCCGGCATTAGGCTCTGTGCTGACAGCTTGGAGCCTCAAGTTGGCTTCAGATTCTCTCTCTCTCTCTCTCTCTCTCTCTCTCTCTACTCCTCCCCTGCTCATGCTGTCGCTTTTTCTCTCAAAAATAAATTTTAAAAAACATTAAAAAGTTAAAAAGACAAAAATATACTATAGTGATATAGTTTGTCAGACATAAGAGAGGGATATGGCTACAAATGGATAGGGTCAGGGAGATTCTTCCCTAATTGAACTGATTTATCTCTTGACTGGGGTGTCACTACACAATTCTATACATACATTAAAATTCATAGAACTGTATCCCAACAAAACCCAATTTAACTGTATTCTATTTTTTTTTTAATCCAATTTTATAATTTTCATGGTAAGTATTCATCCTGCACAAGTTGTTGGGTGCACTTACTGGGTAGTCATTTTCTTTCAGCTAGTTGTGAAAGGGGCTTTTCCCAAGAGCCTCACATACATAATCTAAGTTAATAGTATTTAACAGTATATACTTTTCATTAAAATTGTACTCCTAACCCCTAAGGAATGTTCTTGACTTCCAAAAAAAAAAAAAGAAAATCAAGGAAAAGTGTATTATCTACCCATAGCTAAGTCTATTGACCTATCAATCTATTGATCTATTTTTTTTAGTTTTCAGATTCTTTCTTAAATGATTTATCTGTGGGAAATTTTGTGATTCTAGTAGTAGGGGAAAGGAAGAAAATAAACAATCATGTGGTGCTGAGAATAAAAACTATGCTACAAATCTAACTCAAATCAGTACACTTTAACTCCAAAAAACAATTAGCATAGGTTCATTTCAAGACAGGTTAAGAGTCCACTTTCCCAAACTGGCTGCTAAAATTATGGCCATAAATTGGCATTTGGAAGATGGTATAACTACTTTACACAGAAAATTCACATGCAATTTTATCATTCAGGCTTTGAAAGCAAAATGCAACGCTAAATTATAGGACTCATGAACACAATCCTTTGTTTAAAATTTGAACTTTTGTGCACCTGTTACAATAATGATGCAAATAAAACAGATTAAAACACACAAAAATGGCAAAGAGGATATAACATCTTTGCTTTAGTCTTTGTTAAACATTACTTACCATAAAAATCACACAAACTGTTCCTGGATCATAGTTTACATTGGATATGCACACTGGAAATTTTATATAGTTTCCACAAATGATATTACTTATTATACATTGTTTCCTCATGATTTTAATAATGAACAGCAAGATGGCATACTTTTAAAGACTCAATTTCTTGAAACCCTTTCAGATACATTATAAAAGTTGTTCTTAATACCTCCAGTATAAAAATTTAGTAACTCCTATGATCTATAGTAAGTTAAAGGAAAATAAAATGATTCCAGTTCTCCTGGATCACTCCACACATTTGATTGTTTTTTCTCCAAATAATATTACATATTCTTATTGGTAGATGTTAGGACTTCAAGTCCTTCCCATTGCTCAAATTAACCCTTCTCGCTGGGTGCCTGAAATATCATTGACAAGAATTCTCTTCTTTTAACGTAAATCTTTGACTGGATTTGCTGTAAGTACCTGCTATGTTAAAACATTTTATGTTGTATCTTAGGGACAAATAATTCTGAGACCAGTACCAATGAGAAAAATGTTTTTTATATATCATTTATTATCTAGGGGAGCCTAATTTGCATGAGCCTAATCAATGCATTTTCTTCCATAGAAAAGTTATATGCAAATCTAAGTATATATAAAAAATACTTCTGGTAAGTGTGAAAAATGAGCAAAAGGGAGTTAGTTGTATGTTTTAATAGCACAATTTGTCAGTTTCTGAAAGCCTCGTGTACCTATCTCCACAATAGGGTAGTAACTACTGTGTATATTACTCTTATAAATGGAAAAATTTTAAGGAACAGCTGTTTGAATATTATCGATCATTTTGGAGTAATCAAAAGGAGAAGCTACGCGAGGGTGATGGGGACAGATACTGCTGACCTCCCTTTTTTGCCAGGGATTGTTTCCTCTCTATCTCTGTTACCAACGCTGCTGTTACTCCAGGTTACTACAATATCATGAGCCATTGTCCTGTTTACATCCTGTCTGTGTTCCAGCCCAATATCAAGAACTATTTAGCTTTTTCTGACTGACCTCATTAGTCTAAAGTTGCTTAAGGAGAAAAAACCTCAGACACTGAAACACATGCAGTTGTTCTGGCAAAGCTTTCTCACAAAGCACTTACACATTTAGTGTCATATACGGTAGGAGAGCTAATATCCACCTTTCCTCACTCATAGCTGGCATCAAAGAAGTAAAGGCCATGGAACATGTAAGGCAGAGCTTAACTCTGCAGAAAAAGGGACTTGGGCAGTGGGTTATCTTGTATGAAATGTTCAAAATAAAACCGTTTGATTCAGAACACTCTTCTAGAGGAGGTAGCAGTATAGAAAGGTTTCTACTAAATTGGATTTCAGTATTTTTTCATGTCTGTACAGTCAGTGAGTAGCTAATTTCATTTTCAACCTCATCTTTATTCTTCAGTTTCATACTTGTGCATATATATGTAAATGCATATATAATGCTAATCTTCTCCTCTTTACCTTTCTTGCCACTAAAAATGAAACTAGTGATACAGGCAACTGTGCATTTATTTCCTCTAATCCCTTTGCATTAGAGGCAAAGCAGAAATTTAAGATTTATTAGAGTCTTCACACTAAAACACTATCTCCTCATTACCATTTCTCCCTCCCCCACACAAGTACTGACACTATTGGCCATATAACTGTGCCATTTTTGGACTTTGGAGTGTGAAAATTTTGTTATTTATATTGACCTTATGCCACAAAGACAATCACTGATGAATGATCTCACAATGTATCATTTAGCATACACCTGAAAACACATCCTCCTTTCAGTGCTTCGTGTCCTAATCAATCAAGACTCAGTAAGCCCTACTTCTAACACTAACAGAATAGGCTGTGGTTTTCCAAAGTGCTACAAATATTTTTCCTTTCACTCTTTATTTAAAATTAGACAGGATAGAATGTTGGGAATTGTTCCTTTCAAACATTGGGCTAAGAATAATTGTTTAAGATTTCATTTACAATTTTCAATTTTTATTTGTAAGAAGAAATTTAGTATTTGTTGAGCATCTTTTATGCCAAGCATTGTGTTAGCCATAAAAACATGGTCTCTAGATTAAAGATATCCAGCTTAGAATGTTGACTCATCCACATAATATATGTTTATATATCTCAATGGTCTCCTATGGTCATCAAATCACCTGAAGTTCTTAATAAAACACTGGCTAAAGGAAATAGTAGCAGTACTAATTTATATCAGACAATAAGTTAAAATGCATATTGTAGTAACTAAGAAGGACTAAAATTAGCAGAACTATGTATAGCTAAGGAGCCAATGAGTGGTAGAACTCTTTAAAAAATCTGCAATTAAAAAATAAAGTGCCCAGAAGTGGTGGCATAAATACAAATCAAATAGTCATTGATAGATTTAAATCCTTAAATCAGTAATTTTATTAAGTGAAAAATAATTTAAGAGTTGAATCAATATACATTGATCAGACTACATTAAAAAAATTTTTTTTAAGTCCTCTTAGTTCGGATTAGTCTAGCAATAGACACTGTACCAAGGAATCAAGTGCAAGTAGCTTATTAGAAGGTACTGGAGCATGGGTAGGAGAGGAAGATGTGATATAGGGAAGGCAAAGCAGTATATAAAGTCTAAGCTGTTAAGCAAGCTGCCAGAGGGCATGATTGTTGCGCTTATAACAGTGAGGAAAGCCTAGAAAGTATTGCAAAATGCACATCCCTGCCAAAGTTCAAGTGAGGTGAGGTACTCATCCTTCCACACTTGTCTGTCACAAGTTAAGGGGTGCCTTTGGGCAACTTGGGGTTTGTAATTCTGAGGTACTTCTAGACACTTTTGCCTATGGGCAAAGTGGGTGTGACAGCCTGAGGGCAGCCGTCAGAATTGACTTAAGTGTTGGATGTTGGAAGATACGGTGGCATGCACAGAAATGGTAAAGTGGTCCAAAGGAACATGTAGGGAGCATGTATACTATCTGCTATACAAACTACAAGAGATTGATCTTAACTCTTAGGATACAAAATGGCTAAAAGCACAAGATTGGAAGAAACATTTCTCAGTAGCAAAAAGGAAGCTGGTGTAGCTATATTGCCATATTAGTATCAGGTAAATAGAATTTAAGCAAAGAGACTATTTCCTAATGATACAAGTTTCAGTCTACTGAAGGATATTAACAATTCTAAATTTATAGTCTTCCAGTCATGTAGCTTCACAATATATTAAGTAAATTAGACAGAATGGAAAAACATATACCAACCATAGATTTTAACAAACCTCTTTTAGTAACTGGTGGAATACAGAACATTTGAACAATCCAGTTAATAAATTTAGTGTAACCGACCCATGTAAGATGACACCAAATAATTATACAGTGCACAACCATTTCAAGTAGACCCAATATAGTTGTTAAAAAAAATTTTTTTTACAGGGTTGGACTTAAATAAAGTTTCAGCAAATTTCAAAGGATTTAAATCTCAGAGTATGTTCCCTGAATGCAGAATTAACGTAGAAACTAATAAAAATAGTGAGAACACAACCTTAAATGTTTAAAATACAAAACACTTTTAAAAATTGTTAGACTTGGGGCGCCTGGGTGGCACAGTCGGTTAAGCGTCCGACTTCAGCCAGGTCACGATCTCGCTGTCCATGAGTTCGAGCCCCGCGTCAGGCTCTGGGCTGATGGCTCGGAGTCTGGAGCCTGTTTCCGATGATTCTGTGTCTCCCTCTCTCTCTGCCCCTCGCCCGTTCATGCTCTGTCTCTCTCTGTCCCAAAGATAAATAAAAAACGTTGAAAAAAAATTTTTAAAAATTGTTAGACTTAAATAAAGTTTCAGCAAATTTCAAAGGATTTAAATCTCAGAGTATGTTCCCTGAATGCAGAATTAACGTAGAAACTAATAAAAATAGTGAGAACACAACCTTAAATGTTTAAAATACAAAACACTTGTAAAAATTGTTAGATCAAAAAAGAAATCACAATGAAAATTAGAACATATTTTGGCTAAATGGTAAAAAAAATATGGCACATGGAAACCTGTAAGACACAGGTAAACTCATTTATGGATGGAGGTTATAGCTTTAAAAGCATACATTAAAAAGGAAGAAGCGCTAAAAATCAATGATCAAAGAAGTTATTACAAGAACATAGAAAAAGGATAGCTAGTGAAACCTAAAGGAAATAGAAGGAAATAAAGGTTACAAATAAAATAAGGGAAATAAAAAAGCAATCAAGATGACCAGCAAAGGCCTTTCCAAAGGCTAACTTGAAGTTGGTGATCATGAATATGAAATAAAGTAAGTCACAGTGGGTGTTTATTTTCATTAAATTAAAATTCAAGTTCTCAAATGTAGGCAATATGTGAATAAAGAATTGCCTTTACCTGGCATCGCTGCCTTTCTGGAAAAATACAAAACAAAACAACGAACTAAGAAGTGACAAGAGTGACAAGAAGGGAGATGGTGTGTGAAAAGGAGCTATAATACAGAGGTAATAAAACTAACAAAGAGTCAAAAGAAATTGGGAGAAGGTGATAAATGAAGGATGTAATATCCATGAATTGGAGACAACAGTATATAAGTGGAGGGGCTTGAAACTGAGCCATGAATGGGATGGAGTAGTAGGTTTTTTTGTTTGTTTGTTTGTTTTAACTGATGTCATTCTTTGTGCCAAGACTCTGAGAAAACAGTCACAACAAAAGGGGTTGATGGGTCAGAATGGAGGTATAAGATTTGTTTGTAAGCACAGCATGCTTAGAATTATGAATAGTTATAAAAATTCATTAGGAAATCATCCCTTCCATAATCACTGTAACTCCAGCCATGAATTGTTAAAGATCTCAAGTAAAAGATACCCTTTATATTTACTCACCTGAGAAATTACTTGAACTCTTTAGATGCCCTAAATATTTCATCGGACAAATCTATGGCTACTTTCAAATGTATATTAGTGGTCCCTGGAGTGGAAGGCTATAAAGAAATGAAAAAGAAGAAGAGCATATGGGTGGCTCAGTTGGTTAAACGTCTGGCTCTTGATTTTGACTCAGGTCAGGATCCTAGGGTTGTGGGATCAAGCCCCACATTGGATTCTGTGCTGGCAGTGAAGAGCCTGCTTGGGATTCTCTCTCACACTCTCTCTCTCTGCTCCTCCTCTGCTTGCACACTCTTTCTCTCACAATAAATAAATTTACTTTTTTTTTTTTTTAAAGTAACCCAGGGGTGCCTGGTTAAGGGTTCACCTTTCACTCAGGTCTTGATATTACGGTTCATGATTTTGAGCCCTGTATCAGCCTCTGTGCTGACAGCTCAGAAGCTGGAGCCTACTTCAGATTCTGTGTCTCCCTCTGTCTGCCCCACCTTTGCTTGCACTCTGTCTCTCAAAAATGAATAAAGGTTAAAAAATTTTTTTTTAAGTAACCCAGAATAAACACAGATGGAAGAGTCCGTGATCTTCTTTCAGTTAAGTTGGTCAGAAATGGCCTAAATAAAGGGTCAACTTCAGAATAGAGACCATAATAAAATGAGGTAGCTAATCATGTAGATGAGGGAGAGCTCAGAGGGTCAGAAAATTCCCAGAAAATGCAAAGGTCTGAGACAGGAACATGGTTTATTGTGTGAGGCATAGAAAGGAAAGCAGTATGGCTGGCACAATGAGCCCAGAGGTATTAGGAATAATAGAGAAGAAATTGGAGTCTAGATAAACGAATCATACATGGCCTCCAAGTTCAGGATTTGCAGAGTATTCTGAGTGACCTTGGAAGATTTTGGAGAATTTTGAACTGAGCAGTCAGTTGACTGGAATTGCCTTTCTCAGGAACTGGTCTGGCCTCTACAGGGAGATTAGTTTCTGGGGGACAAAAGTTCAAGGAGAGACCAGCTAGAAAGTTATTGTAAAGGTTCAACTGAGACAGTATCTCAGTATTAAGAGAGGTATGAGGAATAATTAGATCCTAGTTATATTTCAAACAGGGAACAGACACATTTTGTCACTAAACTGGATTGAAACTGAAAAAGGGGGAAAGAAATTTTAAGAAAAAGGTAAAGAGTTACAGGTGATTCTTACTTTTTGATCTTGAGCTATTGAGTGAATGGAACTCCCTTTTACTCAAATGGGGACAACCTGGAGAAAAATCAAGCAAAAGACAAGACTTTAATCTTTTGTAGGATGAATTTGAAACATCACTTATAAATCAAAGTATAGAGATTGAAGGAGTCTGATTTGTGGACAAGATCAGGGCTGAAGACAGTATTTAAAATTGGACTTGATTAACACAATGAAAATCAGAGAAAAATTTGAACCTTGGGGATAAGTGATACTCCTGGAGGAGGAAAAGAAAAGATTATTGTCCTGGAGGCTAAATGAAGGAAGTATTCAGGAATAAGTAATCAAGCATGCCTATTGCTATTTTGAGATCAAATAAAGTGAAAACTAAGAATAAGTCAATACGACTTCCAGGGAATATGGTCAAGTGAGGGGATCCCAGGCTTACCTCATCTTACCATTACACCTAGTTAACACCCACATCAGTGTACGTAATCCAAAAAAGAAACTGTAGAGTGACAGAACAGACTCTCCACAGATAAATGTAGAGAAGAGGCCAAAATCAAGAGGGTAGAAAGGGAGAAGACAAAGTCAGGAGCCAAAGTGACTTGCAATATTGTCTGTGGGGGGGAGGAATGCCACAGGCATGGAGAGGGGAGAGGAGCAGACTTCAAACCAGACACTGCAAGCATGGGAGACCTGCACTGCGAAGACAAATCTCCATAACATTTGATACTGAAACCCACAGGTGCCTAAATTTTTGAGTTCTTATAATCACTAGGCCCTAACACCTGCAACTTTAAAAATCAGTGGCCTCAGCTCTGGGAGAGGCAGAAGGGAGAGGAAACTGAGTTCTTTCCCTTAAAGAGAGAGCACAAAAAACAGCTCCACTAAATATAGTATAGAAACAGCAGTTCAACAGCACACCTGGGGCATATGGTAAGGGGATTTATTTACTAATCTCAGCACGTGCTGGAGGGACAGAGATCTTTGGGAGACTTGTCCCAAGAACAGAAGAGCTGGTGGGCACCATATCCCTCCCCAACCTGCCAATCTACTTATGTAGACATCTACAGAACCCAGTGCAGTGCCAACACTCTCCACATAGCTTGCTAATAGCACACCATCCCCATAGACAATTCTGCAGACCTGCCCCCTCTAGCCTGCTTCTGCAGAAGTTTTCCAGGATGGCTGTAGGTCCCGTCTCAGCAATCAGCATGAACCTTGCTGGGACTATGTACCCCACCCCAGCATTATCCTGCAGAACTGCCCCCTCTAATTAGCCCTTGGCTAGAGTCTATCTGAAATGGTGCCACAAGCAACCCCTACAGGGACCAGCACACTCCCAAGTGATTCCTGCCCCAGGAAGAGGTGAAGATAACCACACATACAGCAGTCACACTGTAACCCAACAGTGGACTGGAGGCAGGCATCATGTCTGATTGTAACCTCACCCACCAACTAAGCCCCTTGGGGGACAAAAAATACCAAGTTTCTTGCTATTTGGTATTACCACATCTCTGGTAAATGCCTGGTCTGACTAACTCAAGTCCAAGAGAGTCCCAGACTGGCCCACTGACAACATTGGGACCAAACCATACCCACAGCAAGCAAAGACAAACATCACAGATGACTGGACTAAAAGCAAATACAGGCCTTTCTTCATAAGGCCATTAGTTTGAAGAGCAGGAGACATGGGTGACTTTCCTAACACATAAAAGCAGACACCAAGTAAAAAAGTGAGACAGAGGAATATGTCCCAAATTAAAGAACATGACAAAAATCACAGCAAGAGAGCTAAACAAAATGGAGATAAGTAATATGCCTGATAAATATTTTAAAGAAATGTCATAAGGACACTCACTGAACTTGAGATAAGAATGGATATCTCAGTGAGAACCTCAACAAAAAGATAGAACACATAAAAAAAAAAAAAAAAAAAAAGAACCAGCGATGAAGAATTCCATGACTGAAATTAAAAATATACTAGGATGGGATAAATCGAATAGAGGAAACTGAAGAACAGATCAACAAGCTGGACAACAGAGAAATAAAAAGCAATCTAGCTGAACAGGTGACAGACAAATATTGCATGATGAGAAGAGACGTCAAAAATTCAGCAACATCATCGAGCATAGTAACATTCACATCATAGGGGTCTCAGAAGGAGAAAAGTGAGAAAATGGGGCAGAAAATTTATTTGAAGAAACTAATAGCTGAAAACATCCCAAATCTAGGGAAGGAAACAGAAATCAATCCAGGAGGCCTGGAGAGCCCCCAACAAAATCAACCAAAGGAGGTCCACACCAAGGCACATAGTAATTAAATAACAAAAAGTGATGATAAAGAAAAAAAAAACTTTAAGGATCAAGAGAAAACAAAACAGTTACATACAAGGGAAACTCAGGGAGTTGCAAAGTATTCAAAGTGTTGAAAGGAAGAACCTGCTGGTAAGAACATTCTATTCAGCAAGGCTATCATTCAGAACAGAAAGTTAATAAAGTTAAACCAGCCCTACAGGAAAGATTAGAGAGGATGCTTTGAGTGGAAAGGAAATACCCGAGGATGGAGTAAGACAAGTAGGAAGCCAAAAGCAATAAATTAAGTATCTATAAAAATCAGTCCAGGGACTCACAAAATAAAAGTATGTAAATTATGACACCATATACCTAAAACATGGGGGGCAGAGGGAGAGGAGTAAAGATGGGTTCAAACTTAATTGACCATCAACTTAATATAGACTGCTCCATGCATAAGATGCTATATATAAACCTAACGGTTAACACAAATCAGAAACCAGTAATAGACAAACAAAAAGTTATGTGAAAGAATCCAAACGCATCACTAAAGAAAGCCACTAAACTCAGAGAAGAGAGCAAAAAAGGAACAGAGGAGAACTACAAAAACAACCATTAAACAAAATGGCAATAAGTATGTACCTATCAATAATTACTTTGAAAGTAAATGGACTAAATGCTCCAGAAGACCTAAGGTGCCAGAATGGATAAAAACCCATACTTATCTATATGTTGCCTTTAAGAGACTCATTTCAGACATAAAGATATGTGCAGATTAAAAGTGAGGAGATGAAGAAACATTTATCATGCGAATGTATATGAAAAGAATAGTACTACTCTTATGGAATAAATAAACTTTAAAGTAATTGATAGTAATACAATAATAGTAGAGGACTTTAACACCCCACTTATATTGATGGAGGATAGAGCACTCAAACAGAAAATCAACAAGTCAACCGTGGCTTTGAAGGACACATTGGACTAGATGGATCTAACAGCTATACTCAGAACATTCCATCCTAAAACAGAATATACTTTTTGTTCAAGTTCACATGGAATATTTTCCAGAATCGATCACATATTAGACCACAAAACAATTCTCAACAAATTCAAAAAGATCAAAGTCATACCATACGTCTTTTCTAAACACAATGCTGTGAAAGTAGAAATCTACCGCAGGAGAAAAACCTGGAAAAAGCATGAACAGGTTAAATGACATGCTACTCAACAATGAATGGGTCAATCAAGAAATCAAAGAGGAAGTTGAAAAACACAAAGACAAATGAAAATGAAAACACAATGGTCCAAGATCTTTGGGATGCAGCAAATGCATGGAAGTTCATAGCAGTACAGGCCTATTTCAAGAAAAATCTCAAATAAACAACCGAACCTTATACCTAAACAAGGTAGAAAAAGAACAAACAAAACCCAATACCACCAAAAGGAAGGAAATAATGAAGATTAGAGCAGAAATAAATGAAATAGCAACTAAAATAAAAATAAAATAGATCAATGAAACCAAGAGCTGATTCTTTGAATAGATCAGAATTGATAAACCTTTGGCCAGACATATCCAAAAAGGTGGGGGTGGGACTTAAACAAAATCAGAAATGAAAGAAAAATAACTGACAACACAGAAATACAAAGGATTCTAAGATAATATTATGAAAAATTTGATGCCAACAAATTGGATAACCTGCAATTACATTCCTAGAAATATACACCAAACAAATACCAAAACTCAATCAGGCAGAAATAGAAAATTTGAACACATCAACCACCAGCAATGAAATTGAATCAGTAATTAAAAAACTGACAACAAACAAAAATCCAGGACTAGGCAGGTTAATAGGCAAATTCTACAAACCTTTAAGTAAGAGTTAATACTTATTCTTCTCAAACTAGTCCAAAAAATAAAAGGACATCTTCCAAATTCATTCCATAAGGTCAGATTTACAATGACACCAAAACCAGATAACACTACAAAAAAAGTGAACCACAAGTCAACATCTCTGAAGAACACAGATGCAAAAAATCCTTCACAAAATATCAGCAAACAATCTAACAAGACATGAAAAATCATCACTCACCACAGTCAAGTGGGATACAAGGGTGGCTCAATATTCACAAATCAAACAAGGTTATACATCACAACAATAAGAGAAAGGATAAGAAAAATATGATTACTTCAATAGGTGCACAACAATCATCTGACAAAGTACAACATTCATTCATGATTTAAAAAACCCTCAATGAAGTAGGTTTAGAGGGAACAGACCTCAACATAATTACATAATAAATGCCATATATGAAAAACACACACCTAACGTTATCCTTAATGGGGAAAAACAGAGTTTTTCCTCTAATGTCAGGAGTAAGACAAGGATGTCCACTCTCACTACATTTTTAAAAATTTTTTAATGTTTATTCATTTCTGTGAGACAGAGAGAGACAGAGTATATGCAGGGGCAGGGCAGAGGGAGAGAGGGAGACACAGAACCTGAAGCAGGCTTCAGGCCCCAAGCTGTCAGCACAGAACGTGATGCAGGGCTGGAACTCACGAACCATGAGATCATGACCTGAGCTGAAGTCAGATGCTCAACCGACTGAGCCACCCAGGTGCCCTGGCTCTCACTACTTTTATTCAACATAGTACTGGACATCCTAGCCATAGCAATCAGATACCACCACCACCAACAACAACAAAAGTAAAATAAAGTGAAAGGAATCCAAATCAGTAAGGAAGAAATAAAACTTGAACCATTTTCAGATGACATGACACTATATATAAAAAACCCCAAAAGTGCACTTATGATGAGCACTGAAGAATCTACAGAGTTGTTGAATCACTGCAATGTACACATGAAATAAATAACACTGTATCTTATCTACACTGGAATTAAAAAATAAAATGAAAAAAATAAGTCAATAGAATTGGCAATATGAAGTTTATTGGTCATAATATCAGGAAACAATTTAGTAAATTCTTTGAAACACATCCTGATTAGAGTAGGTTTAAGAGAAATAAAATAGAGATGAGTAAAGTTGAGGACATTTTCTCTGAAGTGCAACAGAAAAATGGAATAGTATCTGCATAAAGACATTGGGCCAAAATAATTTTTTTTAATGAGAGACAATGAAACATGTTTATATACTGATGATAATGATCAAATATGATGGGAAAGATCAATTCCTCAGGGGGAAAAGGAACATTACAGAAGGAATGTTCTTTAGTGTGTCAGAGAAAGTGACATTCACTTTAGAAATGGAGAGATGGACCTTAAATATGAACAAGGAGAGTCAGCCATTCTAATTGGAATAAGTCAAGTTTTACAGGTGCAGATGGAAGTAGATAGTTTTAATGCTAGACCCATGTAAGCATACCCTTCTTACTGTGTGTCTTTCACTAGTTAAGTATGAAGCAAGGAAATCAGCTCAAAATGGAGAGGGGGATGTTAAGAATTTGATGAGCAAGAACATAAACAGTTGTCTTAGAAAGAGGACCAATTAATCTGGGAAATAGATTTCCCAATAACCCTGATAATCCACTTAAGGTTGTAGTCATGAATTCAAAGTGAGTTCAAATTGGCTATTTGTTTTTCTCCAGCCATATTACCAGTACTAAGTAGGTGGGAAGTTTAATCATCAGGCTGAGATCTTGTCAAGTTGGTAGGACTGAAGACAGAGCGCGGAAGACAAGCTGAGAGTGATGACTGAGAAGTCTATTGAAACAAGACAGGCAAGAAAAAATGTGAGGACATCAGCCAGCCAAAGAGCTAATGTGTTAGTGTCAATGGATTGGTGGTCCCAGTGGAACAACAAAATGAAGAGAAGAGATGTAAAAGAGGTGTCCTGACCATGTAATGCTTGAAACTGAGATTGTAAAAAGAACATAGTTCTTGTTAGTGATGATATCTTTGGTCTGATCATAGAAATTGGCAGCTAACATGGGATAGAAGACAAAGTAATTGGAGGTGAGAAGACCCAGGAGAGGGGAAGGATCATTGTGTGGATACTTGAATGAGTTATTAAAAGAGGTGGGATGGAGGAGGAGGTTTAAGAGGTACTAAAATCTTGAGGGAGTAGAAACAGTTCTCAAAAGGACAGGTGACTACAGCAAGGAAGGCTAGTTTAAGTATTATCTGATGGTATGCACCCCAGTGGAGCTGGCATATAAGAAAAGTAAGAAGGAAAATGATCTGAAAGTAGCAGTGAAGTGCAAAGAGAGTATCTACTCAGCCTCTGTGACCACTGGCACATGGGATAAGAGAGAAAATGTCACCACCCTTTCAGAACATGACAAGGGAAAGCAAGGTCTTCAAAGAAGAGCCCAATTTTAAGAAGGTGAATTGAAGCTCCACACAAAAAATTGAGGATATCAAGGGTTTTTATTCACAATAGATCCTGAATTGTGAATAATTTTTACTGTCAAACTTGGATGTGTGGTCATGTCAGAGCCAGGGCTATACAAAGCTATATCAAGTTCTAAATCCAGATAATGAGGAAGGATCTTGAATCTTATGTTTTTGAAGTTCCAGGATGTTAAAAAGGACTGAAGGGCATGATGGCCTTAGTCTGGATTTTCTCTTGGAGGGAGGAGGATAATCGATTTAATTATATACTATTTAATGGGTAGGAGATTTTAGGCACTTTGATGTGTTAAGACCAGGACTAGATAGAGTTGCCCAGGACAGAGTAGTGGTCTTGCCAGGAATGAAGCAGCATAGGGAGGGATGGTTTCAAAGAGTTCTCTCCATTAATGCACCTTTGATAGAACTATTTTCCTGTGACCAATATGATCTCAGCTCATTAAATTTTAAAATTAATATACATCCTAAATATAAGGGTTCTAAATGAAATGACCATAGAGGACATTGTATGCTTTCCAAATTCCCAACTTAAGAAAAAAAACAGTACACAGTTTCTAGTTCCAGTTTGACCAAAGAAGTAATAGAGAAAACAAGGGAAAATAGATTCATTCACCAAAAGTCTCTAAGATGGTGACGATTTCTAAGGACACTCCCTCAAGTAATTTGGCCTCAAAATTAAACTGAAAATCACTTGACATTTCTGAAGCATGTGACAAGTTTTTAATTCATATTCTCTCTACCTTTGCCTTTTTTCTTAACTTACTTTTTCCTTTTTGATGAGGGCAATGATTGATATTTTCTGACTTTGAAACTTTATATTAAAGCCTTACTCTAGCATTTTTCTGGCTTTTGTTTCAAAGGCTAGATATTTAAATTAAGCATTCTCATCAATTAAAAGTTCCTGATACCAGGTGGGAAGGGGATGAAAATATATATATATACATATATATATACACATATATATACATATATATATACACATATATATACATATATATATATACACATATATATACATATATATACACATATATATACATATATATACACATATATGTACATATATATATGTGTATATATATATATATATTTTTTTTTTTTTTTTAACCAAAAATCATGAGCTAAAGAACTCAGACCCAGGAAATGAATTAAAGATTCTGAACTGACTTTCAGTTCATTCTGGAGAACCACTCATGTGCTTAAAGCACCTCCAATCATTTTTATCCTGATGTTCTCCAGAGACAGGATGCTTACCATGGAGCAGTGTAACTACAAGCTTTCACTGAGGATATACCATTAAGTACATAGATTTTTATTAGTTATTTTTATAGTAAAAAAATAATCCTTCTCAAAGTTCAGGAAATTTTGTTATTCCTTTTGTTTGGGGAGTAAAATATATTTGTCTTTTTAATGGTTTTGGTCTCTTGCTGTCCCTTAAAAAGAGTGGTGCAGATAGGTTTCCCTCCTCACCACTTCTGTGATTATAGAAGTAAAGTGCTTAGCATAAAATTTACAACATAGAAAAAGGTATTACATATGTTTTTAAGTACATACATTATTTTTAAAATTTATTTCACATTTACTGGATTATCCTAGGAATGAAAACAGAACCCTTTATTTTTGATGAATTGCATATATGAAATGTCTCCCACTCTTCTCTATACCTTAACCTACTATTTATTGCATAGCATCATCTTATTTGTCTCAATTCATTACAGGCTATTACTTTCAGTCTATTTAAGGCACCTGGTTAGCTTATTAGCCTTTGTATTTCTTTACATTATTTTCTCTTCTCCAATTCCCAATTCTGTTTCTATCTCAACATGAGCTTTTTACCCTTCAGTTTTTCTGTAAACTCAATATGCTCATTTGCACACATGTGTATAAATAAGATAGGGCATTGATTCATGTTTGGTTTACATTTTATACTTATTTACAATGTACCTCATCCTGTTTCTTTCTTTCTTGCATGCAACATTAGCTTTTGTGGACCTATCCATGTTGCTCTAAGTAGATCCAGTTAATTTTTTTCTTATTTGTATACAGTACTCCATCTTAGGTACCCACCATTTTACTTATCCTTTTCCCTGGAATAAGTTCTAGGTGGGCTTCAACCTTGGTGATAAATGTTGTATGTTTCCCATGCACCTATGTGAGAGTTTCTCTGAAACACCAATACCCGGGAGTAGAATTGCAGGGTTCTAGGGAATATACATACTTAGTTTCACTGAGTACTGCCAAGAGTTCTCCCAAATGACTATACCAATTATATTCACATCAGCTCTGACAGCATCTTAATATTAGATCTATTTGTAACAGCATTCCAATTGTGCATTACTTTCATTATTTCAATGGAAAGACATTAATTTTGATATCAAAGCTTTGGAAAATTTTTTTTTGTATGAATTTTGGCCTGAATAAAAAGAATTCTTGGTTTTTATTTTCCTCATTCACCATCTGTAGACCAGACTTCTCTTTTTTGGTAGACTCAATCTGTAATAGTTACGTTCAAACTCCTGTTAATTTCTGCTTAAGTTTATAAATTGCACTTTCCTTTTAGTTAAATGTTCTTTTAAGGTAGAGTTACTATTTTGATTATGGTTATCAGCATGCAAAAAAAAAAAAAAAAAACGTATATGCTGTACTGAATTCCTCAGCATTGGGTAAGATTTAGGGAAATACAGCCATGTGTCTAAATTGCTTGATGACTTGAATCATGGTAGAAGACTTTGCTTTAAAGGAATTAAGAATCCATCTTTGCAACTTATAAATAAATATATGCAAATCATAAAAAGGATCCCAATTTTTTCTTTTTCAGAAATTAATAGTATCATAGCTAAAAATCTGAGATTTCTAGTTTGTTAAGGTATCATTTATCTCCAAATGCTTTTATTTTCTGGAAAATGGCTTTTAGTCTTTTAAGACTATCTGTATCAAAATTGCCCTAATATCTGGTAAGTGTACTTATATTTAAAGTTCGGTTGAAATATAGGTACATGACAATATCAAAAACTGTCCCTTTAATTTTAAGTAATCATTTGGGGGTTAAGATTTTATAATCCCTATTTCAAGTACTGAAGTGAGAGTTGGAGAAAATGAGCCAAACCAAAAAAAAGAATAAAAAAGACAATTTGGAGACTTAAATACTGCTCAACTATTCTTTTTGGGGCTCACTTTTTACTCCAAAATTATCACCACTTCCTAAGTAATAAAAGTCGTTAAGAATGATTACAAATTGAGTCGTTTCAATTCATTCATGATATGGCTCTTGACATTAGCACAATTTAAGAATGGAGATAAAAGGATTACTAAAATTGAGTTAATATCAAAATTATTAGACATTTTAGGCATCTAAAAACCTTCATGCTATCATTTTCCCTGGACTGGAGGTGAGGGGTGGGCATGTTTTAGTATAGAAGAAAGTAACAGGAGAATTCACAGTGTCTTCAGAGAATAGGTAATCCAAAAATATTGGTTCAATCATTAGAAGGCCTCCACATCTCATTTAAGTATTTGGAGGACAGGGGAGGGCCTGTTTGTTATAATGGGACATGGTTAGGGCCAGCATTTGAGTGTTAATGTAAGGACAAGAGATGAGTTTGGGGGCTTGTTAATTCTTTTAAGGCAGCACTTTCATGGTACAAAGTTCCACCTATCATGAGAAGGATAAAAGGTATTTGTGGTTTCCTGGAATCTAGACAACAACAAAACAGAACTTTCCAAAAGAAAAAAAAAAAAAAAGGTTCATACCTTGAGAAAATGTAAAACTTCCCATTATACCCACCTCTTGGTGTCAGAGATGCAAAGGCAAGAAATTAATGTAATAATATCCCTCAAACACATGGCAAAAATTAACAGAAATGTGCATGGGGGGCCATTCTCAAGCTCCAAGCCAAGTGAGATTTGTTCAAGAAAGAGCCTGGATGAAAACAGCTTGGAACTGAGAATTACAAAGAATAAACAGAAGCAGCTGACTGCTTCTAAAAAGTTATACAGTAAGTGTAATTTAAATGATTTTCCTAAAAGACGGGTCTAAAGGAGGCAAATCTGAAAATTAAAGGTAGTCTATAGAAATATATAAAAGAGTGATTGAAGTTTAAAACTAATTGGAGGAAATTAGATTAATAACAGATGAAGAGCGAGTTTGTGAACTAGAGCTAGATTAAAAAAAATAATAATAACAAAGACAAACAAGCAGAATAAAGCACAGAAGATGAAGAAATTTTAGAATATTTAAAAGAAAGGTTAAATAATGGATGTTGAGGTAGAAGAGACAGAATAAGAAAACCAAGTCCGAGAGATTTTCCAGAAATGATAACAGAGAATGAGGCAAAGACAATACATTAAGAATTAAATGAAATAACCCCAACAACATGCCTATAATTACAAGTCCTTAAAAACACCTAATTCCCTGTCTCCCTTCCCCACCTTTACTAATTGAAAACCAACTGAATTAAAATTAAAGATCTTTATGCCTGTTCCCCCAGACTGGTTTTATAGTTCATGCCCAGAATTTTATATAGGTTATTTGTTCTTTTTCATAAGAATGCTACCCAATTGCTTCATTACTTCCATTTATCTGAAGAGGAGACAAAAATTCAGAGAGGTTAAAACTTCTGTGAAATCACACAGCTGGGATTCAAATCCAATATATTTAACCGTAAAGAATTTTTTTAACCTCTCTTCTGCAATTTTCTAACATTACCTTATTAAATGACAAGAAGATCACCTCATAAAGTAATGCTCATTGAATAGAGACTTATATACATTAATGGAAAGCTCTTAATGGAAGTAGAAAATTGGGATATAAACCATACACATGTAGAGCACATGTTGATTTTATAAGATATTTAAAATTCTTTTATGTTTATTTATTTTTGAGAGAGACAGAGTGCAAGTGGGGGAGGGGCAGAGAGAGAGGCAGACAGAACCCGAAGCAGGCTCCAGGCTCTGAGCTGCCAGCACAGAGCCCCAGGTGGGGCTGGAACCTACGAACCCTGAGATCATGATCTGAGCCAAAGTCAGACGCTTAACCTATTGAGCCACCCAGGCACCCTGAGTTTATAAAATATTTTAAAGTTATTGTACAATTATTAATTGGAAAAATTAATTTTCCAGGTATAATAAGAAGCAACTCATCCTGAAGCAATTTTCCCTTTTCTTTATGTCTGAGTTCTAATGCTCAATAAACAGAGTTCCTAATGGATTTGCTGGCAGCCCCTTAAAGCCATTCAACGAATGCTACAATAGACTATTTGTGTTTTGGTTTGCTTTACTCACTTATGAATATTTCTGTTGTGTTTGCTCAGTATGGCAATATCTGCTTTCCAACTCAACTCAAAAGAAAAGGCTTTCAGTCAATATTATATACGCTTAGCTTTCTAGCTCTGCAGTGTCTCCTTTCCATTCATCTATTTCTTCACATTTGCACAATGACCATGTGTAAAACATTGTATTTATTCCTGAAGATATTACAGTGAATATAAAAAAACAGTTTTGACCTAATGGAGCTTACTAATGAATGAAATGATAGGAAAAACAAATGAAACAAAGTAATTAGAAGTTTTGATTAAGAGCTATAAAAAAATAAAATGCCAACTTTATTTAGGGTTGACCTATTTTTTGTTAAGATCATTAAAGGATGCCTTTCTAAGTACTGATCCTAAAGCCACAAAACCCATTTTCTTCTAATCCTTTCCATATCAGCAGACCTTACTGTGGGAGCCCTGATGATGTCTTCATAACCCATTGTAAAGATGGAGACACTTCATCCCATAGCCACAAAATGCCTCTAGGCAGCATTAAGTATGGCTAGCTCAGAATCAAGGATTTCAGGAGTAGGCAGCACAAGTAGGTTTAATTTTCTCTCTTTTCCCTTGTGCTGTTTATTGTCCTCAACATTACCTTATTGTTCTCCCTCATTTTGTTCTACTCCTTCACTCACTTTTACTCTGATTTCAGTCTTGGGACCCACCTCATTGCTATGTGTATATATGGTAAATGCTCCTTCTGGTCTCTATCTAGATCTTGCTCAAGATTTCCTTCCTACCTCCAAGGCTCATCTCCATTTCACCCAGTCCTATTTCCTTCAAAGGCAAATTTACCCAACAAAAAAATACGGCAAAACAGAACTCAGAATTCATTCATTCATCCATCCATGCATTTCTGTATTCACCATTCCTGTTAAGATCAAGCAATGTGCTTGATTCTAAGAAAGTAACTGAATCAAGTGAAAAGAATGTACCATGAAAATAATTTGTAATAGTTAATAAAAAACACTCAAGTATGTGCTCAGTGAACTCAAAATAAGAACAATTTTTTTTTAGGTCTCAAGAAACTTAGAGGAAAAAGTTAGAATTATTTACCATCACTTGTAAAAACATTACACATATTCCTAAGAAGTGGTAATTTGTTTAATAAAATTGTAGTAAAATATATACAAAGATAAAATGCCGTAATGAGGACATTTCTATGTACTCCAACATTTAGGTTTTACCTAAAATTAAATCAGATTAATTTTATCAAGGTAATGCCCATTCATGGTTTACAAAATATTCTCAGTATTACAAACAGCCTTGCTTTAAAAAATGAAATATGTTACATAAGAATGGTATAGAAAATATTAGATCACATATACATGCTACATGTTTTATTTATGAATATTTTCTTTCAATAAAGTGCACATGTGTGTAGCTGGTTGCAATGTAAAATTATTTTTTGTGTGTGGGTCACTGTCCATAAAGTTTAAAGCCACCATATTAATGGCTACTTATGAAGTCATTCTAATTGAGGTCAAATCAACTTTATTTACACAGCAGTAACTCATGAGTCAGTCCTTGAACCCTTTTGCATATTAGCTTCTCAATCTATACAAGCTATTACAGACCCTATTCTATGCCACATTTGGGAGCTCCTATGAACACAAAATTCCTCCACTCAGATTAAAAGATGATTGTCGGTTCACTCACAGTTTCACTCTAGAAATGGTTTGTTATTGCTAGTGTGTTAAAAAGGAACATTGTACAAAATGACTGTCATCAACTAAAAACTTTGTGTTCACCAGTCGTATTAATTAGCTGTAAGTAAATTTTAGTTTTTTCCTAAGGGCAGAATGTCTTCTTTCTGCTATATTCATAGTGCCAACCCCAGTGCTTGATTTTTAATAAACACATGGTTGTTAAATAAAAGACTCATTCTACCAGCCCTTCTTGATTATACAGTTTTTTTTTACAGTATTATAAATATTCTAACTGAAATATTTTCTTCATAATCTCTATTATGTCATTTAGCTTAGATTTCACTTCAAAATTAATGTGAGAGGATCTAAACTAGTGAGGTTTCAGTGGACATCCTGAACACATATGCAGAGACAAGGTGCAATGTGGCTGAATACAGAATTCCTAGATAACATAAAAGATACAATAGATAACTAATGTTTCCTGATTTTTGATTTTACAGGTAAGTTAAACATCAAGAACACCTATGCATTCCATTCTAATTTTATATTTACATCATTCCCACCAGGGAGAGGTCTTTACTATCACTATGCATCCAAAAAGACAAAGGCAATTGGCTTGAAATTTTTAACTGGCTTAATAATCAAAGTTATATACAACTGTACCTAATTAATCTGACAAAACATTGCTCTAAAATTAAAAACAAACCCAATATATCATCAAGATGCTCAACAACGTTTACAAATAAGCTCCCTGACCATGATCCTTTTAAGCCAGATGATCACCTTTCTCTAACACCAGAAAATGTTAAGTTTGAGCGGCAAAATGTCTTCTATGCTTTCCAGTGGTCAAGAAACCATCTCCTCTGCTATCTGAAATTATTATCTGAAATTAAAAGAAATGGATATAAAAACCCTAATTGGAGATGAGTATGACTGACCCAGTTTATGTAGAAGCTGCTGACCATGCAGGTTTAGAACAGACTGAAGTAGACACAATACTGAATAGTTAATCATGAGGAATATTTGATGTTAAGGATAAAGGCAGAGCTTTTTTTTCCCTTGGGGGGAAAAACATGCAAAAATGACCATTTTCTGACTTAGAATATTTCATTTAGGCAAAAATTTGTCACAGAGTAATCCTTTTTATTTTATGGACTATTAAGAAAGAAGTAATTTTTAATAGTGCAATTTAGCAGATGTTAATTGGACTTAGTGATAATTTTCCAATATATAAAAATACCTAATCACTAAATTGTACACCTGAAATTAACATGGTGTTAGGTCTATTATACCTTAATAATTAAATTTCTTTAAAAATTCTGATTTTTCAAAGTAGCCTTAAAGTGATAAGAATTTGACAAAGGGCTATTCAAAGGATTAAGAACACTAAAGTCTTGAGAGATGGAAGGGATGAGTGGTAAGACCACAGTTTCCTCATACAACTGCATCTCACTAACCTAAACTTCTGTACTGGGTCCATTGTAAAGTAGATGATGCCAATAATGAATGGAGAAGTTTCACAATGAAAGTACCTGGTTCCAAATATTGTCTTATTCAGAGTAAACATGTTCATGTTGGTCTCTGCTTCCTATTCTATCCTCTACAATCCAAAATAAAAAGTGGGGGGAGGGGTAGGTACTGAAAATTAAGAGTAGTAAAGGCCAGGTTCAAGAACACCATTTGAGGGGCACCTGGGTGGCTCAGTCAATTAAGTGTCTTAGTTTCAGCTCAGGTCATCATAGCTCATGAGATTGAGTCCCACACGGGGCTATGCACTGACAGCACAGAGCCTGCTTGGGATTCTCTGTATCCCCCTCTCTCTCTGCGCCTCCCCTGCTCACACATGTGCACACTCTCTCACAACAAATAAACAAAAAGACAAAGAATGTTAGACAAAACATCGCCATCTACATTTGAAGTGAGGGTCTCTGTCTTACTTAGGGGAGTTTTCTGGCTTACTCTTGTGGTTAAAAAGGAAGGACCTACAAGCTACTTTGGCCATGTAAGTATCTAGGGTTGTATGCCTTAAATGACCTCCTTTATACATTTTAAGGAGTAACAAGTTTCTTTGGCATGATTTTCTTACACCTGCCTCTGGGGCATGAAATGAAGTCCAGCATCCTTAACCCAAGAAAAGCAGAGTTTGGGATATAAACATAATGGTAAGAAAGAACAAAGGCTTTCACTGGTCTTGCCCTGGCTGGGTGCAATGGGTTCAGGGGCATACATAGGAAACTGTCGGCACACAGAACGTGCTCACTCAGAATATGGGTTCATGGCCAGTTATCATCTCCATTCCAGCAGAGACGCTGCCATTCTCTCTGTATCCTTCTTGAAATAATTCTAGCAGCTTTAATAATCTCTTTTTACTTGAGACTAAACTTTATGCCCAAGAGGAAAATAATTACTGGTACAATATTATCATGTGAGTACTAGCAATTACATGTAAACTGCCTAGAAGAATAGCCTATATTCTTTAAAATGCTGGTCTGTAAATGAAGTCAGTTATTCTGAAATCAACGTTCTTTTGTTATTTTTAAATTCCATAGTAAAGACCCAAGGACAGAAGTACATTTGGGGAATAGATTATTCTAAAACTTTGCTCCAAATAGTTTCATTGTTATTTTAATGTTTGTACATAGTCTTTGTGAACTTTGCACGAACCTACAGCCTCCATGAATGAGAAGAGCCATGGAGAGTATATTAAATAGTTTGTGAGATGACATAATTACTCCCCTTTTATGGTTTAGGGATTTAGAATCAGATGACAGAGGCAACTTACTTAATGACACACAGGCACATAGGTAGTGAATGACAGAGCTGAAGGTGGGTGGGTCCACACTGTGAAGAGCTAATATACTGGAAATGTTTCTATTTCCACAGTATAGTACCATGGAATTTTTCTGAATCCTCTTGGAGTTCTTCATGGCCATTTCTTCCAAGAGTTTCAAATGCAATGCAAGCCTATGACATGTGCCATTTCAGACAGGCAAAGTGCAGGGAGTAATAGGTTAACAGGTTTTTGACTTGTGTACAAGGTTAGGTTGTTTTCCAATTGCAATGATGGGAAGGGCAGGGGAGCAAAATATGAGAATGGAGGACAAGAGGTGGCTATTCTGTAGACAGATATTGAATTACTAACTTCACACTAGGTTTTAATACATTTCCTTCCACTTTCAATGATACCTATTCACCCTGAATTTTAAAATACTTGAGGATTCTGCAAGGTAGGTAAATTCACCTATTCTGGACTATGACTTTAAAGCATTTTCTGGTTACAGACTCAGTATTTTTTATTTATCTTCCAAAGATATATTAAAGTCTCTTTTCCCTTTATGATAATGTCCCTATTAGGCCTATTCTCATGTAATTATTCATATAATCTCATTTTTTATCAGGGTCTCATGAGAGAGGGGAGATAAACACTTGGGCTCCAGCCACAAATTTGGAAGAGAAGCTTTTTTCCCATATTCATTTTTTAAAGCAGGTAACGAAATATTGATTTTAAGAGACAATATGACAGCAATGAAGAGTGGCAGAACACGCTAACCCCAAATATACCCCTTTGGCACAGGGATTATTATGTACTAAAGGAAATTAACAACACAGGTACAAGAAGGGCTCTCTGATCATCCCCTTCTTGTTCCTGAAAACAAGAGATAAAACCTTCATATAAATGTCCTTTTTAAATGATGAAGAAAGGAACCAACACTCTTATAATCAATGACATGAAGTTGAAATTGAGAAAACTATGTACAAATAGACCTTGTTCAAGTCAATCTTATCTTTCTTTAGCCTTCCCATACATTTTAGTTACTTTTCCACAAATGCCTCTCTGTTCAACTATAGAAGTATTTAGGTTCTGCCATTTCTTTGTGTCTTCATTTCTTATAAGGTCTCCCATGCATATAAAACTCACAGTAAATAAATACTTATTTCTCCTATTAACTCCTGTTAATTTGTCTTTTTTGTCAATTTCTCAGCCGAGCCAAAAACTCTAAAGAAGTAGAGGTAAAATTTTTCCTCCTCTGCAGCATACATCTGTTTTGTAGCTTATCAGTACTACATAGCATGTGGTTTGGGAAACACTGCATGCCTGCCCAGAGCTGTGGTTTTCTGTAGAGATGTCACCTTGTCACCATGTGAACCTTTCAATGGCAGGTAAGAGATGTTACTTTACTCTGTACCATTTGGCCTTCAAAAATGTACACCTTGAAAAGTTTAAGGGTTTTGGTTAAATGGATGAACTCACAGGTAGAGTAACAAAAACAGGTTTGGTAAATTGTAGAGAAACTTCACATGTCCCTATTATAGTTCTGCAAATAGCCATCATTTATTTCCTCCACTCAGTACTTGAGGCAGTGACCTTTTCCATGATGACAAACAGGAAGATTACAGACTTTAAGATAGTATGTAACTAGTTACTTTTAAGTTGTGTGTCTGTAATAATTAACGTCTTGATTATGTGGTTTTTAGATTTCTAAATACTCAAATATACATATTCTTGAATTTACCCTCAAAATACTCCCAGAAAGTAGGGCAAGTATTTTTTTTAACTCCAACTCATAAATGAAAAGGCTGGTGCCTCTGCCAAGATTTAAAGTTAGTGGTAAATCTGAAATTAAAATAAAGTCTTCTGACTCCTGTGATGTAGGTTTTTACACTAATCTATACTTTTGTATAGTCTTTAGCTTGAATGGAAGATGGCTTTGGACAGTGTGTGTGTGTGTGTGTGTGTGTGTGTGTGTGTGTGTGTGTATGTCTATACACACATTCATAAAATGGCAAGAGAGTCACTGATAAATCAGAAGGTTAGAGGAGAAATTCCAGGCTCAGTGGGTCCCTTCAAAGCCATTAAAAGGAAGTCATAAGAACTACAGGAGATACCACTGCCCAGTTTCAAGGGTGCATGTAAAGAAAAAGATTTCTTTCTTCTACCTAAACTCAGCACATAGCGTAAGCTAGCTTCTCCGCCCAACCTGCATTTCACCCTCCTTTGTTTTCTTACCATGGGAACATTAGGAAAAGCTAGCACATCAACCACATAGTGAAGGCCTACTTCTTTTCTTCTGCCTGCCCCACCTTTCTAGGATAAATTAACAGTAACAAAAACCTCTAGATGTCCTCTTCAGGGGGAAATCATACAGGGATATCATGTAAGCACCGGTCAGGATGGACAATCATAATGTAACTGTCCCTGAGTTTGTTTTCTAATTATCAGAGATTAAATAAACATAATAAAAATCTCTATTTTTGAGAGAGAGAGAGAGAGAGAGAGAGAGAGAGAGAGGGAGGGAGGGAGGGAGGGGCACATAGAGAAGGAGACACAGAATCCAAAGAGGGCTCCAGGCTCTAGCACGGAGCCTGATGCAGGGCTCAAACTCATGAGATGGGAGATCATGACCTGAGCTGAAGTCGGTCACTCAACCGACTGAGCCACCCAGATGCCCTTCACAGATTAGAGATTTTTGACTTGGCCTAAAGAAAGTGATGAGAGAAGAAAGTATATTAATGGTTCATGTATCTGAAAGAAGATACTTTTAGAGAAAAATCACCTTGCCTTTGCCATTTACTGGTAGGATAGGAGAGGGCAAGAGAAAGAGTAATGGATCAACTACTAATTCAGAAAAAAACAATTATTGTGCCTTTAAGTAATTTTCTGTACTTTAGTAGACAAGATAACTGAATAGGACAGAAAAAGAAACTAAAGGTTCTAGGGTGCATTATTTCAGGACGCAAAGGAAAAATAATTGTGTTAACTCAAGAACTGTGACAGGGAAGTGAGAAGGTGGTTAAGAAAAAATGTATCTTTTAACTTTCAAACACATATGGAGCCATGATGATTTATTCGATATAGGTACATTCTTTATATTCAATAGAAAACATACATACATACATACATACATACATACATAAAATTAGAAAATTAAAAAACCTCTCTCCTGGTCATTAACTGAAAATGCTATTTAGAGAACAAGTTTCCTGGGAACCAGTGAATTCATTTATATCACATTTTAAGATTAACTTTTAAAAGTTTAACAACAAAAGGATTTAGAAATGCAATCATGATTCATATCGTAATTTTTAGAGGAACTTTTGCTTTGAACACTGTGTGCCTAACAGAGTGCCAGATCTAAGAGAGAACTAGAGGAGAAGAGGACACACAAATAAATGTTCACACCTAAGATGTCAAAAGCTGAATTATTGAACACCTTGCTATTGTCTTTAGAAGAGAAACCAAGCACCTACAGTCTTGGTTAAGCCTCAGCAGACATAACCAAAACAAGTTTGAACATATGGAACATACACTTCCTAACTAGCACAGCTTCCCTACATTCTCTCTATCTTACCCCTCTTTCAAGCTCAGGTTTTACCACCTTTGTAAAGATACCCCTTATTACTAAGTCTTACCTGCTCTCTGCCCTCCATTCCCCCATCTGGATGGATGCTATTTGTTTAGACCATTCATTTGGCAGTTAAACATATCCCTATATTGTGATGTTACTTTTCTTGAAAATGTTTTAAGTCTTTAAATCTAAATTTCTTATTTTGATTCTGTCCCTCCTTTTCCAGGGAGACCATCAGCCCTTTAAAATCAGAACTAATTTCTGATTATACGTATAAGTTACTATTATCTGTATTCTGTCTTAATTTTATTCCTATAAATGTGGAATTTTATTCAGTAAACACATTTTTATTTGAAAAAAATAGACTATGAGAGTATATCAACAATGTAGTAAATTATTCAGTAACAGCTCAGAAAAGAGAGAAATCAATATGCACAAAAGTTGTTTGGGAAATCTTCAGGGAAAACTTAGTAGTAGAACTGGGCCCTGAAAGATGGAAAAACGTGGAGAGAAAAAACGCACATTAAATGAGGCATCTTAAGTAACCTAACCCCCATGCAATCCAAATGCAGCATGTACTTGAGGCAGTGCTGCCTAAAGAAATCAACTGTCTGCCTCCCAAGGTCACCTCATGAATAATTGTTAGATTGTTCAATATGATATTAAAGATGAGATTTGGGGATCCAATAATTTGCTAGTGAAATCATGAATACTATCATGAGCTCTGAGCCTAAGATAAACTGGGCTATAAAACTGAACTCAGAATCACCAGTATGCTACAGTGCCTTTCATCTGTAGTCCAGAGTTGTCCTATAGTGAAGATTTGCTTCCTTATTTACAATCTGTGTTTTCTGAGTGATATTTAATAATGGAATATTATTATAAAATTTATCAGGATCCTGATAAGAAATGAATGGCACCATTAGCTGGAATTTGACAATCTTGCTACATTTCTTTTTCTCCAAATTTTGCTCTAGAATATGCTTTCCTTCATTGGTCCAAAGCAGGATATTCACAATCAAAAAGACTACTATGGTGAAATAATACTAGGAAATTCCCCAAACTGCCTAGGCTCAAGGCCTAATATGAGTAAGGCAATGTGACTAGCCTTTCAAAAGTTTTTTAACATCCTTAGAACATTCTAACCTGAGAAGACTGAACTCTAGTGCTACAAGAGGTCCCAGAAATGTATTTCCTTTAGTTAAGTATTACCTGAAATTATTTAAGACACTTTTCAATGCAAGTATAGTCTATGGTTTCCAGTCCAGCATGTTCATTGCTTAGAAGTTGCCCTTCCAGCCTAATAACAAATAAAAAGCTAGGAAAACTTAAAAATTAACCCTTCTTCATAGGTCTATCAGAGAAGTGAGGTCACAGAGCAAACTACCAACACAAAAACAGAAGGTACAGACTGGTAGCTACGGAGAATTACCATTTACTGGGGAAGAAACCAAGGAACAGATACCTTTGGGAACCAGTACTGGGGTAGGGAAATCTAAACTGTAATTAAGGAATTTCTACAAGCTTACTATGGACAAGTCTCTAGGCTATGTGTTCCAGGTCCCTTGGATATTAACACACACTCTGACCAGAACGCAGAAAGCCTTCTTTTGATCTTTCCTAAAGGTGTTTAGATAATAGTAGAGATAACACAGTTTCTCCTTCTCCCGCACTGTGGTGCATGATGGCACCAAAAGGTCTGTTAAATGTTAAACCCTTTGACCCCACCGCTATGACCATCCCCCTCACTATGCAGCAACTACTCAACTTGGTGGAGAAGTTTGCAACTATGTAGCACCCAGATCAGCAGCAGCCCAATTCCCACCCCCATCAATATGTTACCCTGTATAAACTTCTGTCTTAACGCTATGGAGTTGCCTGCTTCCTTTTCTGGTATCAAAGTGCCTTCTCAGTTTTGGGGATACTTTACTGTCCCTCTACCTTCTAACAGGAAGAATGTTAGAATTACAAAATCAGGATTTTTTTAATGATTAATATGCTAAGTATTTCAGTGGAGCAAGTATACAACATGTAAGAACAGATGAACAACATAGCAGAGATGGATATTCTAAGAAATAATCGAAAAGAAAGGGTAACAATAAAAAACACTAAAACAGAAATGAAGAATCCCTTTGATGGATTCATTAGTAGACTTAACATGGCTGAGACAAAAATCACTGAGCTTGAAAATTTAATAGAAACTTCCAAAACTAGAAAAGCCAAGAGCAAAACATCTAGAAATTTTACAAGTACAGAATTTCCACAACTATGGAGCAACTATAAAAGGTGTGACATCTGCACAATGGCAATTATCACTTGGGCAGGTATCACTCCAAAGCAGCTCAGGCTGAGACACACCTTGCAAGTGGACCTGACAGGCAACAGTGGCACTCCAAAATAACTCCTGCCCTAGGGAAAGGGAAAGATAAACACATACACCAATTCAATGGCAACCCCAGAAGATGGACTGGGGCAGGCATCGTCTAGTTTGACCACAGGACCTGCCTATCAATGAAAACCTTTCAAGGGATAACCCAGGGAGAGTGCCCTGCAGATGGGTCTAACTACAGCTGCAGCCAACAGGCTGAAGGGAGGCATCTGGTCTGACTTACACCACACAGTTAAAAGCCCACTGGGCTCCAGACTGACTCCTTAAGAGCACAGAGATCCGGCCCTGCTTAGTGAGCTTACAAAGTGGGCCAGGACTGAACTAAAGGCAAACATACCTCAGCCACCACAGCAGGACACACATAAATTACATAGGAAACCCCTGAAGCACCTAGAGCTAGTGAAACGGGGATATTGTGCTACAGGGCACCACAGGACCCCCTCTTTATATCATTACTACTTTTAAGGTAAGGAGACCTAGCTGACTTTGCTAATATAGAGAGACACAGAGTTATACAAAAATGAAGACACAGAGAAATATGTTCCAAATAAAAGGACAAAAATCAAAGGAGAAGAGCTGAATGAAATGATTATAAGCAATATGTCTGATAAACTCAAAGTAACAAACTCACAGGACTTGAGAAAAGAATGGAAGATCTCACTGACCTTTAACAAAGATAAACATTTAAAAAAAACATTCAGATGAAAAACAAACTCAATAACTGAAATTAAAAACACACTAGAGAGAATCAATAGCAGGTAAGTGGAGACAGAAGAATGAATTATCAAGCTGAAAGACAGTAATAGAAAGCAATTGAGAAGCAAAATAAATAAATGAGTTAGTTAATTAATAATAAATGAGAACAGGGTAAGAGAACTCAGCTGTATCATCAAGCATAGTAACACTTTCATTATACGAATCCTAGAAGAACAAGAAGGAGAAGAAAACACATTTGAAGAAATAATCACTGGGGCGCCTGGGTGGCGCAGTCGGTTAAGCGTCCGACTTCAGCCAGGTCACGATCTCGCGGTCCGTGAGTTTGAGCCCCGCGTCGGGCTCTGGGCTGATGGCTCGGAGCCTGGAGCCTGTTTCCGATTCTGTGTCTCCCTCTCTCTCTGCCCCTCCCCCGTTCATGCTCTGTCTCTCTCTGTCCCAAAAATAAATAAAAAAAAAAACGTTTAAAAAAAAAAAAAAAAGAAATAATCACTGCAAACTGCCCTAATCTGGGGAAGGAAAGAGGTATCTACATTTAGAAATCACAGAAAGCCACCAACAAAATAAACCCAAGGATGCCCACCAAGACACAAAATAATTCAAGCGGCAAAAAGTAGCGCTAGAGAATTTTAAAAAGCAGGAAAAGAAAGCAGTTACAAACAAGGCAAACCCCTCATCAACCGATTTTTCAGTAGATATTTTTCAGACCGCAAGTAAGTGGCAGGATATATTCAAAGTGCTGAAAGGATAAAACCTCCAACCAAGAATATTCTACCCAGCAAGGTCCTAATTCAGAAAAGAAGTTCAAGATTTTGTCAGACAGATCAAAGTTAAACGAGTTCATCACCATTAAACCAGCCTCATCAAAAACAAAACAAAACAAACAAACAAACAAGTTAAAAGAAGTTCCTGAATGTAAAGAAAAGGCTATAATCAGGAGTAAGAAAATTAGCAAAGAAAAACATTTCAAAGGTACATGCAAAAATAGAAGTAGTAGATTAATCACTTATAAAACTGTAACAGAAATTAAATGATAAAAGCTGTGAAATAAATTTTATCTATAAAAATCAGTCATGGGATTCACAAAATAAAATAGAAAATCATGTACATAAAATGTGGTAGGGGGACTGTTGTGCTTTTAGCATGGATTCAAACTCAAGTGACCATCAACTTAATATAGACTACTATATACATAAGGTGTTATATGTGAACCTCTAGGTCTAAACCACACATCAAAAATCTGTAATAAATACACTAAGAATAAAGAGAAAGGAATCCAAGTCTATCACTAAAGAATGTCATCAAACTGGGGTGCCTGGGTGGCTCAGTCAGTTCAGTATCTGACTCCTGGTTTCGTCTCAGGTCATGATCTCACTGTTCATGGGTTCAAGCCCCACATGAGATTGTTGCCAGCACACAGTCTGCTTGGAATTCTCTCTTTTTATGCCCCTCTTTGGCTCCTGCTCTCTCTCAAAATAAAACAATAAATTAAAAAAATATTTGTAATAAAATTTTTTAAAAAAGCGTCAAACCACATGGGAAGAGAACAAGTTAAAGGAACAGAACTATGAAAAAACGTGCCATACAATTAACAAAATGGCTATCAGTACAGACTTATAAATAATTACTTTTAATGTGAATGGACTAAATGCTCAAAATATATAGTTGGAATATGGATTCAAATATAAAGTTGGAAAATGGATAAAAAAATCAAGACCTATCTATATGTTACCTACAAGAGCCTCACTTCAAACCTAAATACACATGCATTTCAAAGTGAAGGGAAGGAAATACACTTATGCAAATGGAAGGGAAAGAAAGCTGGAGTAGCAATATTTTTATCAGAAAAAAATAGACTTTATAAAACAAAGACTATAATACTACACAAAGGAGGACACTACATAATATATAAACGATATAAAACAAGATATAATTGTAAATATTTCACACCCAACATAAAAGCACACACATAAATCAACTATTAATACACATAAAGGAAGAAAATGATGGTAACTCAGTAACAGTAGGAACTTTAACGTACCATTTACATCAATAGATAGAACATCCACACAGAAAATCAACAAGAAAACCATAGCTTTGAATGATATATTGAGCCAGATGGACCACACAGATATATATACAACATTCCATCCAAACCCAGCAGAATTCACATTCTTTTCAAGTACACATGGAACATTCTCTAGAATAGATCACACTGTAGGCCACAAAACATCTAAATTCAAAAAGATTAAAATCATATCATGCATCTTCTGATCCATAAAGGTACGAAACTAGAAATCCGAAGAAAAACATGGCAAGAACAAATACATGGAGTCTAAATCACATGTGACTGAACAATGAATGGGTCAACCAAAACACTGAAGAGGAAATGAAAACCTACATGGAGACAAATGAAAATGAAAACACGATGATACCAAAATCTTGAGGATGCAACACAAACTGTCTTAAGAGGAAAGATTATAGCAATACAGATACACCTCAATAAACAAGAAAAAGTTCAAACAACTAAATTTACACCTGAAGGTGTTAGAAAATGATCAAACAAAGCCCAAGTCCAGTAGAAGGGGGGAAATATTAGAGATTAGAGAAGAAATAAATCAAACACTAAAACAAATGAGAATAGATAGGTGAAACCAAGAACTTGTTCCTTGAAAAGAACAAAATTTTTTAAATATAATTTATTGTCAAATTGACTAACATACAGTGTGTAAAGTGTGCTCTTGGTTTTTAGGGTGGATTCCCATGGTTTATCACTTACATGCGACACCCAGTGCATCCTAACAAGTGACCTCCTCAATGTCCATCATCCTTTTTTCCCCTTCTCCCCACCCCCCCATGCACCCTCAGCTTGTTCTCTGCATTTAAGAGTCTCTTAAAGTTTGCCTCCCTCCCTCTTTGTTAGTTACAAACAGAAAACCAATGCAATAGAATGGAGAACCCAGAACTGGACTCATAAATGTATGGCAAACTAATCTTTGACAAAGCAGGAAAGAGTATCCAATGGAAAGAAGACAGTCTCTTTAGCAAATTGTGCTGGGAGAACTGGACAGCAACATGCAAAATAATGATAGTAGACCACTTCCTTACACCATACACAAAAAATAAACTCAAAAAGGATCAAGGACCTGAATGTGAGACAGGAAATCATCAAAAAACCCTAGAGGAGAAAGCAAGCAACAACTTCTTTGACCTTAGCTGCAGCAATTTCTTACTCAACACATCTCCAAAGTCAAGGGAATTAAAAGCAAAAATGAACTATTGGGACCTCATGAAGATAAAAAGCTTCTGCACTGCCAAGGAAACAATCAACAAAACTAAAAGGCAACCAATGGAATGGGAAAAGATATTTGCAAATGACGTATCAGATAAAGGGTTAGTATCCAAAATCTATGAAGAACTTACCAAACTCAACACCCAAAAACAATCCAGTGAAGAAATGGTAAGGAAACATGAATAAACCCATTTCCAAAGAAGACATCCAGATAAAAAGAACAAAATTAATAAACCTTTAGCCAAATCCAAAAAACAGAGAAAACAAACCCAAAGAAAATCACAAATGGAGAGAAACAGAAACCAATATTACAGAAATGCAAAGGATTATAATAGAGTATCATGAAAAACTATATACCAACAAGTTGGACAACCTAAAAGAAACTGATAAATTCATAGAGACCTATAACCTACCCAAAGTGAATCAGGAAAAAATAGAACATTTGAATAGATCAATTATTGATTCAACTTCATTGCTAGTAATCAAAAAATTTTCAACAAACCAAAGTCTAGGATTAGATAGCTTCACAAATGCATTCTATTCAACATTTAAAGAGTTAATATACCTATTCTTCTCAAACTATCCAAAAAAAAAAAAAAAATAGTAGAGGAAGGAAAACTTCCAAATCATGGTCTAAGGCCAGCAATACTCTGATACCAAAACAAGATATAAAAGAGAACTAGAGGCCAGTATTTCGGATGAACAAAGATGCAAAAATCTTCAACAAAGTATTTGCAAACCGAATCCGACAATACATTTTTTAAAATTCACCTCATGAAGAGGGATTTATTCCTAGGACTCAAGGGTGGTTCATTATTTGCTAATCAATCAACATGATACAATACATCAAGAACAGAAAGGATAAGAATCATACAATCATTTCAATAGATGCAGAAAAAGCATTTGACAAAGTACAATATCCATTCATGATAACAACAACAACAACCGAAAAAACCTCAACAAAGTAGGTTTAGAGGGAACATTCCTCAACATAATAAAGGCCATCTACAAAAAACCCACAGCTAACTTTGTACTCAATTGTGAAAAACTGCAAGCTTTTCCCCCTAAGATCAGAAATAAGACAAGGATGTCTGCTTTCATCATTTTTATTCAGTATAGGACTGCAAGTCCTAGCCATAGCAATCAACCAAGAAAAAGGAATAAAATCATCCAAACTGGGAAGGAGAAGTAAAACTTACATTATTTGCGGATGACAGGATACCACATACATACCATATACAAAGCCCTAAAGACGCCACAAAAAATCTACTAGAACTGATAAATGAATGTCTCTCTCTACCCCTAACTCACTCACATTCTGGCTTTCTCTCAAAAATAAATAAACATTTAAAAAAATTTTTAAATAGATTAAGAGGATAAATAGTACATCTCAGTGAACATTTAGAAACATATAGAATTGTTCAATTATATCATACACCTTAAACTAATATAATACTGTATGTTAATTATACTCAAATGAATTTTTAATCATAATGCATAAAAATAAAATGAAAAATAAAATGAAAATAAAACCACAAAATGCCTAAAAAGTGTGGAAAGACAAAAATACAAATAAAGAATAAAGGAAACTAACAAAACTGTAATAAGGGGGATTATAATTCAACTATATTAGCAATCAGTTTAAATTAGTAATTGATATGTATCAAATAAATGAGAGACTGTCAAAATGGATCAAAAACCAAGATCCAATTATATATTGTCTGTAAGACATCCATTTTAAATAAAAGGACACATTTAGATTAAAAGTAAACAATAGAGAAAGATATGTAATCCTAAAATCAGTCTAAAGAAAGCATAAGTGGCTTTATTAATTTCAGATAGAGCCAACCAAGATCCAAGAATGTCATCAAGAACAAATAGGGACATTACATAATAAAGGGATCAATTCTCCAAGAAAACATGATAAACCTTAATCTTATATCCTATCAAAATATGTGAGACAAAAACTGATAGAACAAGGAGAAATAGATGAATCTATTAGAGCCCTCAAAACACTTCTATCAAATATAGACAGATCCTTAAGGCAGAAAATCACTAAGAATAGAGTAGAAGTCAACAGCACCATCAGTCAACTGGATATAATTGTTACCTATGGAATACTTCATTCAACAGCAACATAATACACATTCTTCTCAAGCTCACAGAGAACATTCATCATGATAGACCATGTTGCAGGTCATAAAACACAACAAATATAAAAGAGGAAATGTCTTCAATGAGTGTTGTCAAATCACAATAGAATTAAACTAAAAATCCACAACAGAAAGATATGTGGAAAATTCCCAATTATATGGACATTAAACAACACAATTCTAAACACACGGATTAAAGAAAACACCTGAAGAGAAATGTATAAATATTTTCATCAAAACGAAAAAAAAAATACGACTTATAAAATTTGTGGTATGCACCAAAAGCAATGTTTAGAAAGAAATTTACACCACTGAATTCATTTACTAGAAATGAAACCTCTTTTAGAAAATCATCTAGGCTTTTATCTCAGAAAACCAAACAAAGATCAAATAAAATCCAGCAGAAGCAGAAAAAATAAAAAAGCAAAAATCAATTTGTAATCTAATCAATAAAGAATATCAGTGAATACCAAAGGATAGTTCTTTGAATAAATTGATAAGCCTCTAGCCAGAGTAAAAAGAGAGAGAAAAGCTAACATTCGAAATCAAAAAGGGGGTATCACTACTAATACTGTGAACATTATGAAAGTATAATAAATGAATGATATTGAGTCTGCCTACAAAACTTGGTAACCTAGATGGTATGGATCAATTCCTTGAAGAGAAAATCTGTTACTACTTCCACAAAAGTAACTTCCAAATCTGAATGGCCTTTATCTTATAAAGAAATAAAATCAGTAATCAGTAACTTTCCTATATAGGCAACACCAGGTCCAGATAATTTCTCTTGAACACTTGAATTCTACCCAACTTTTAAGAAAAAAATTGTACCAATTCTCTTTCAGAAGCTAGCAGAAGGAATCCTTCCTAACTCATTCTACAAGGCCAGCATTACCCTACTTTCAAAGGCAGTCAAAGACATTCCAATCAAAGAAAAACAGACCAATATCTATAATGAATATATATAGAAAAAAAGTCAGAAGAATGTTACCAAAGAGAATTCAACAATGTATAAAAACAATTCTACATCTACACCACTACCACATGGGATTTATTCCGGGTATTTAAGATTGCTTGAATATACAACAACAACAACAACAACAACAACAACAACAACAACAACATAATCTATCCCATTAACAGCCTCAAGTAGAAAAATCATATATTATGGGGCGCCTGGGTGGCTCAGTCTGTTAAACGGCCGACTTTGGCTCAGGTCATGATCTCGCGGTCCGTGAGTTCGAGCCCCGCGTCGGGCTCTGTGCTGACAGCTCAGAGCCTGGAGCCTGTTTCAGATTCTGTGTCTCCCTCTCTCTGACCGTCCCCCGTTCATGCTCTGTCTCTCTCTGTCTCAAAAATAAATAAACGTTAAAAAAAATTTATAAAAAAAAAAAGAAAAATCATATATTATAAATATATACAGAAAAAGCATTTAACAAAATCCAACACCTACTCATGGTAAAAACTCTCAACAAACTAGGAAGAGAGGGTAACCTCCTCAACTTGATGAGGATAATTTACAAAAAAAACAAAACAAAAACCTACAGCTAGTATCATACTAAGTGGTGAGAAACCAGACATTACCACAGTGATCAGGAACCAGGCAAGGATGTTCCCTCTCACTCTCCCTTTCCAATATTGTACTGAAAGTGGTAGCTAATGTAGTAAGACAACGAAGTGAAATAAAAGATACATATTTTGAGAAGGAATAAAACTGTCAGTATTTACAGATTAGATGATTGTCAAAGTAAACAATATGAAAGAATCAAATATCTGCAACTAATAATTATAGCAAGGTTTCATTATACATGGTTAATACACAGAAGTCAGTTATTTTCCTGCCTATCAGCAAAAAACAAGCAGAATTGAATTTGAAATTAAAAACATTACCACTTACAATATTGCTCCCAAAATAAAATATTTAGGTGAAAATTTATGTATGAAGTATGTATGATGTGAAAGGTATCACATGTTCATGGATATCCAGGTTCATGGATATGTAGACTCACAATACATTGCCAGTATATTTGTTTCAATTTGATTCTAGGTTCAATGTAATCCCAATGAAAATCATAGCAAATTATTCTGTGGATATTGACAAAGTGATTCTAGAGTTTATATGCAGAGGCAAAGAAACCCAAGGAGAGTCAATTTATTACTAATGAGAAGAACAAAAGTGGAGGCGTGAGGCCACCTTACTTTAAGAATTACTATCAAGAAACAAGGGCCCTGAATGATACATTGGACCAGATGAACTTGACAGATATATATAGAACTCTGCATTCCAAAGCAACAGAATACACTTTCTTCTTGAGTCCACATGGAACATTCTCCAAGACATATCGCATACTGGGTCACAAAACAGCCCTTCATAAGTATAAAAGAATTGAGATCATACCATGCATACTTTCAGACCACAATGCTATGAAACTTAAAATCAACCACAGGAAAAAGTCTGGAAAACCTCCAAAAGCATGGAGGTTAAAGAACACCCTACTGAAGAATGAATGGGTCAACCTGGCAATTAGAGAAGAAATTTAAAAATATATGGAAACAAATGGAAATGAAAATGAAAGTACAACAATCCAAATGCTTTGGGATGCAGCGAAGGCAGTCCTGAGAGGAAAATACATTGCAATCCAGGCCTATCTCAAGAAACAAGAAAAATCCGAGATACAAAATCTAACAGCACACCTAAAAGAAATAGAAGCAGAACAGCAAAGACGCCCCAAACCTAGCAGAAGAAGAAATAATCATCAGAGCAAAAATAAACAATATAGAATCTAAAAAAAAAACAACAACAAAACAAAACTGTAGAGCAGATCAATGAAACCAAGAGTTGGTTTTTTGAAAACATAAACAAAATTGATAAACCTCTAGCCAGGCTTCTCAAAAAGAAAAGGGAGAGGACCCAAATAGATAAAACCATAAATGAAAATCAAATTATTACAACCAATCTCTCAGAAATATAAGCAATTATCAAGAAATACTATGAAAAACTATATGCCAACAAGCTGGACAACCTGGAAGAAATGGACAAATTCCTAAGCACCCATGCACTTCCACAACTCAAACAGGAAAAAATAGAAAACTTGAACAGACCCATAACCAGCAAAGAAATTGAATAAGTTATCAAAAATCTCCCAACAAATAGGAGTCCAGGACCAGATGGCTTCCCAGGGGAATTCTACCAGACATTTAAAGAAAAGATAATACCTATCCTTCTCAAGCTGTTCCAAAAAATAGAAAGGGAAAGAAAACTTCCAGACTCATCCCATGAAGCCAGTATTACTTTGATTCCTAAACCAGACAGAGACCCAGCAAAAAAAGAGAACTACAGGCCCATATCCCTGATGAATATGGATGCAAAAATTCTCCGGGTGCCTGGGTGGCTCAATCGGTTGAGTGACCGACTTCGGCTCAGGTCATGATCTCACGGTTTGTGAGTTCAAGCCCCCCCGTCGGGCTCTGTGCGGACAGTTTGGAACCTGGAGCCTGCTTCCGATTCTGGGTCTCCCTCTCTCTCTGCCCCTCCCCCTCTCATGCTCTGTCTCTCTCTGTCTCAGAAATAAATAAACATTAAAAAGAATTTTTTAAAAAAATTCTCAATATAATACTAGCAAATTGAATTCAACAGCATATAAAAAGAATTATTCACCATGATCAAGTGGGATTTATTCCTGGGCTGCAGGTCTGGTTCAACCTTCGCAAATCAAGCAATGTGATACATCACATTAATAAAAGAAAAGATAAGAACCATATGATCCTGTCAATCGATGCAGAAAAAGCATATGACAAAATTCAGCATCTTTCTTAATAAAACCCTCAAGAAAGTTGGGATAGAAGGAACATACTTAAACATCATAAAATCCATTTATGAAAAGCCCACAGCTAATATCATCCTCAATTCGGAAAAACTGACAGCTTTCCCCCTGAGATCAGGAACAAGACAGGGATGTCCACTCTCACTGCTGTTGTTTAACAGTGTTGGAAGTGCTAGCATCAGCAATCAGACAACAAAAGGAAATCAAAGGCATCAAAATTGGCAAAGATGAAGTCAAGCTTTCACTTTTTGCAGATGACAGAATATTATACATGCAAACCCAATAGACTCCACCAAAAGTCTGCTAGAACTGATACACGAATTCAGCAAAGTCGCAGGATACAAAATCAATGTACAGAAATCAGTTGCATTCTTATACACTAATAATGAAGCAACAGAAAGACAAATTGATCCCACTCACAATTGTGCCAAGAAGCATAAAATACCTAGGAATAAACCTAACCAAAGATGTAAAAGATCTGTATGCTGAAAACTATAGAAAGCTTATGAAGGATATTGAAAAAGATATAAGAAATGGAAAAACATTCCGTGCTCATGGGTTGGAAGAATAAATATTGTCAAAATGTCAATACTACCCAAAGCTATCTATACATTCAATGCAATCCCAATCAAAATTGCACCAGCATTCTTCTCGAAGCTAGAACAACCAATCCTAAAATTTGTATGGAACCACAAAAGACCCTGAATAGCCAAAGTAATTTTGAAGAAAATGACCAAAGCGGGAGACATCACAATCCCAGACTTTAGCCTCTACTACAAAGCTGTAATCATCAAGACAGCATGGTATTGGCACAAAAACAGACACATAAACCAATGGAATAGAATAGAAATCCCAGAATTAGACTCACAGAAGTATGGCCAACTCATCTTTGACAAAGCAGGAAAGAATATCCAATAGAAAAAAGACAGTCTCTTTAACAAATGGTGCTGGGAGAACTGGACAGCAACATGCAGAAGGATAAAACTAGACCACTTTCTTAAACCATTCACAAAAAATAAGCTCAAAATGGATCAAGGACCTGAATGTGAGACAGGAAACCATCAAAACCCTAGAAGAGAAAGTAGGAAAAGACCTCTCTAACCTCAGCCACAGCAATTTCTTACTTGATACATCCCCAAAGGCAAGGGAATTAAAAGCGAAAATGAACTACTGGGACCTCATCAAGATAAAAAGCTTCTGTACTGCCAAGGAAACAACCAACAAAACTAAAAGTCAACCAACAGAATGGGAAAGGATATTTGCAAATGACATATTGGACAAAGGGCTAGTATCCAAAATCTATAAAGAGCTCACCAAACTCCACACCTGAAAAACAAATAATCCAGTGAAGAAATGGGAAGAAAATATGAATGGACACTTCTCTAAAGAAGACATCCAGATGGCCAACAGGCACATGAAAAGATGCTCAACGTCACTCCTCATCAGGGAAATACAAATCAAAACCACACTCAGATATCACCTCACGCCAGTCAGAGTGGCCAAAATGAACAAATCAGGAGACTATAGATGCTGGAGAGGATGTGGAGAAACGGGAACCCTCTTGCACTGTTGGTGGGAATGCAAACTGGTGCAGCCACTCTGGAAAATAGTGTGGAGGTTCTTCAAAAAATTAAAAATAGATCTACCCTATGACCCAGCAACAGCACTGCTAGGAATTCATCCAAGGGATACAGGAGTGCTGATGCATAGGGGCACTTGTACCCCAATCTTTATAACAGCACTCTCAACAATAGCCAAATTGTGGAAAGAGCCTAAATGTCCATCGACTGATGAGTGGATAAAGAAATTGTGGTTTATATACACAATGGAATACTACATGGCAATGAGAAAGAATGAAATATGGCCTTTTGTAGCAATGTGGATGGAACTGGAGAGTGTGATGCTAAGTGAAATAAGTCATATAGAGAAAGACAGATACCATATGTTTTCACTCTTATGTGGATCCTGAGAAACTTAACAGAAAACCATGGGGGAGGGGAAGGGAAAAAAAAAAAGGTTAGAGAGGGAGGGAACCAAAACATAAGAGACTCTTAAAAACTGAGAACAAACTGAGGGTTGATGGGGGTGGGAGGGAGGGGAGGGTGGGTCCTGGCTACTGAGGAGGGCACCTGTTGGGATGAGCACTGGGTGTTGTATGGAAACCAATTTGACAATAAATTTCATATATAAAAAACATTACTATACAACTGTAGTGATCAGAACAGTATGGCCCTGGCCAAACAATAAATAGATGAATGGAACAGAATAAAGAGATCAGAAATAGACCCACATAGTCAACTAATCTTTGATAAAGAAGAAAAAGCAACACAGTGAAACAAAGATAGTCTTTTAACAAATAGTCTTCAGAGCAAGTGGACATTTATATGCAAAAAGAAAAAAACAAACCTCAACATAGATCTTAACACATGTCACTAAAAATCAACTCAACGTAAGTCAGGGACCTAAATGTAAAATGTCAAAGTATAAAACTCCTAGAAGATAAAGGAGAGAATCTAGATGACTTTGGGTAGGACAATAACATTTTAACATTTTCGATATACACCAAAATCATTATTCATAAAAGGAATAACTAAGTGATAAACTAGACTTCAAACTAAAAGTGTATACTCTGTTGAAGACAATGTGAAGAGTTTCAGAGAAGGCAAGGAGTGGAATAAAATGTTTGCCAAAGACAATTATCAAATAACTGTTAAACCAAAGTTTTAAAGAACATGTTAGGGGTGCCTGAGTGGCTTGGTCCGTTGTGTCCAGCTCAATTTTGGCTGAGGTCATGATCTTACAGTGAGTTCAAGCCCCTGTGCTGAGAGAGATTGCTTGGAGTTCTCTTCCTCTCCCTCTCTCCCTCTCTCCCTCTCTCTCTACCCCCCCGCCCCCCGCTCACGTTCTCTCTCCCTCTCAAAATAAATAAACTTAAAAAAAACAAATAATCATTTAAATTCAACAGACCTTAACAACCACCTCAACCACAGTTAATATACAGCTGGCAAATAAGTGTAAGAAAAGATGCTTCACATCAAGTATCAGAAAAGTGCAAATTTAAACAACAGGATATCAGTACACATCTATTAGAAAGGTCAAAATCCACAGCACCAACACCAAACGCTGGTGAGAATGTGGACAAACAGGAACTCTCATTCATTATTGGTAAGAATGCAAAACAATGCAGTCATTTAGGAAAACAAATTGGCTGTCCTTTTATGAAAGTAAACACTGTTACCATAAGGTCCAGCAATTATGCTCCTTGGTATTTACCCAAAACAGCTAAAAACTTATGTCCACACCAATGATTATAGCAGCTTTATTCATAATTGCCAAAACTTGAAAGCCACCAAAATGTCCTCAAGTCGATTAATGGATAAACTAACTGTGGCACATCCTAAGTATTATTCACCACTAAAAAGTAATGAGTTATCAAACCACGAACAAACATGAAGGAACCTTAAATTCTTATTACTAAGTGAAAGAAGCCAATCTGAAAAGACTAGCTCTTCTATGGTTCTATGCAACATTCTAGAAAAGGTAAAATTATGGAGACAACAAAAAGATGAGTAGGTGCCAGGAGTTAGGAGGTAGGGATGAATGAATAGACAGAGCTCAGAGGATTTTTACAGCAGTAAAAATAAAACCATAATGGTAGATATGTGTCCAATAAATTTGTCTAGGTCAGAAAGATGGCCAAATAAGATGCCCCTTATTTATATTCCCTGCATAACCACAGTAATTGGTCATTCATTCATGGAGAAAAATGCTTTTATGAGAGTTTGGGGATTCAGGTAAGAGATCGTGAAACCCTGGTGCAGTCCAAGATGAAGGAGAGCCATTTTGAGAAAGCAGGTGCTTTCTGTTGCCCCCCACAATGTTCCCCTTGTATAGCTTACACATTGTACAGCTTACACTTATGCAATCATATGCCCATTTTACCTTAACAAACCTAAAAAAGTAAGTTTGTCCAAAACCATAGGGTGTACAACATCCAGAGTGAACTGTCAACTATGATTGTAAACTATGTAATTGTGATGATAATGGTGGATCAATGTATGTTCATCAATACTAACAAACCTATAACTCTGGTACCGATGTTGATACTGGGGGAGGCTGTATGTGTGTAGAGACAGGAGGTATATGGGAAATATCTATACCTTCTCAGCTTTCTTGAATTGGAATCTCTTGGGATACTTAAAACAATTTAGATAATGAGTTCTAAGACCTCCTGGATCTGATCCTTGAGTGATAAGCCCAATAATTTGCATTTTAATCAGTTTTTCTTGTAATTCCCAAGGACACTAATGTTCTCTTAGATGTCAGCATGTCTTTTGCCTTTATGTCTTTACTGAAATGAAAACTCAAAGCTATCTTCTTGGAGTACCTTCTGTGAAGTTATAGTCTCCTTATCCCCACATCCTGCATTTCCTATCTACCTTCTTTTTTTTTTTAATCTCTGGAAGTGACCACTATTTTAAACACTCTATTACACATTTATTGGCTTATTTGCCCCCTCCCAATCCACTTCTCAACAACTAGAATGTAAACTCAATGAGCACAAGTTTGGTGGGGTTTTTTTTTGTTTTGTTTTGTTCTGTTTTAATACATCTTATTTACTGCTGAATGCCCTATACCTAGTTAAGCCTTTGAATATTATAGTGCTCAATATATACTCCTTAAATATATGATTGACTCCACCAAGTATTTTAAATTCCTATGATTAAAAAATACTCTTTCATCTCTTTTTCCTTCAAAAAACAATCTCTCTACTTCTCCCCTAATCCCAAAATGTGTAATTTTGGTCTATATGTGAAAGTTTCTTGGAAATGTTTTGTTCTTCTTACCATAATCCAGCAGCTTCTGCACTCTCTATCATTATCATCTTTGTGTATTTCTTTGATGTCAAACTCTGGGGTCAAAGATTGCATAAGATGGAAAGTAAAGGAGGGAAAAAAAAAAAAACAAGTGTCAACCTTAATGGTAGCAATAAATAATGTTTTGTTAAAAGCTGCCTAAGAATAGATGGCACAGTCTGCATAGGTGTATGTAAATGATATGCAAATAAGGATCTAATTTTAATGCAAATTTATGTGTGGTCCTCCAAACTATTTCATGCACCTGGACAGAACCCTTAGGAAAATTCTAGTGGAGAGAAATGTACTCTCAGGATCATTTTAATGACTGGGTGCATTGGAGAGCAGAGGGTATCACACCTGGCATGCATTTAAGGTCTGTTGGTTAGCTGCTAAAACAAGGTCTTATATATGGAATATTGCTTTGAAGCATTGGTGAAATACCCATTGGAATTGCATACACCTTCACTTACCCATTCTGGAAGTGAGAATGACAATGCTTTGCCCCAGGCTATCGGGAAGTGTTGTCAGTTAAACTGTTTAAAGCAGTCATATGTAAAAATTTTGGGACCAGAGGTATCCATAAATATAAATTATCTCTACTCAGTGCTATGATCACATTTCATTAGAAACACAATCCAGCCTGTCTAGGTAATTTGCATGCTACTAGTAACAGTTCTGTGAAACGGAGAAAAATTGTTGGACAAAATTTATTGTGGAGTTAAGTTTGCCACTGTTTTAAGATCTTAAACATAGGGATCCTGAGATCAAGCCCCACTTTGGGCTCTGTGCTGGCAGTGCAGAGCCTGCTTAGGATTCTCTCTATCCCTCTCTGTCCCTTCCCCACTCATGCTCTCTCTCTCTCTCAAAATAAACAAACATGAAAAAGAAAAAGAGACCTTAAACATAAACAAAGTTGATTGTAGAAACAAGGTCCAAGACAATGTCTCAGTTCAAAGATCATCACCAGGAGGCAAAAAGATCAAACACCATTTTGTCTTATGACAGCCCTGCATGATTTGTCCATTTCAGAGAGAAACAGTTAATCATGAAAAATAATACCACCTTATATTTCTATAGATTCTTATTATTATTATCATCATCAAGGCTCTTCTAATTCTATTATCTCCCTTGATTTTAGTAACAAGTAGTACATGTTCCATTACAAAAACTTTTAAGATTTTTAAGAAGTAAATCAGATACTTTTTTCTGGCACTATGAGTAACTAGGTGCTATAAGGACCTTCATGCAACAAGAGACTAGGCATTGTATAGCATACATATTTTGTGTTATCAGTGGTCTAACAAGAGTAACTCTTAACACCCCCTCTTAAAAGAAAAAAAAGTTTGAGTCATTGTTATACATATTATCGTTTGACAGTAATTATAAAAGCAAACATTTCCTAATATGGGAATGTCATATGGCAACCAATTTAAACAAGAAAATAAGCTCATATTTACAGACTAACAAACACATGAGAAAGCCAGTATGAATTAAAAAAATAATAATAAGAGGGGAAAAAACAAACAAACAAACTGTGACCTCCAAGGACTATATACTGGCAATATCAAATAGGGAACCTAGACCAAGTATGCATGAACACTTTAAGAAGCAAGGCAACATAACCATGAGCATGCAGAAGAACATAACAAAACAAGTATACTGAAAATTTTAAAATGAAGCTTCTACAAAGAAATATAATGGCGGAAATAAAAAAATGGCTCAATTTGTTAAACAGTAGATTAGACATTGCTAAAGATAAAATTAAGGAGCACTAATATATAAAAAAACAATCCAGATTATAGCATGAAGACAGAAATAATATGAAAAAGAACTTAAGAAATGTATAGGACTACATCTATTAACTCATATGCTTCGAGGCCTAGCAGGAGATATTAGAGATTATAGGGAAAAGTCAAGTCTCTATCACAGTTGTTTTGTAATATTGACTTTCCCTTTATTCTTAGTAAAGGGACTCCCCCCTACCCCATTTTATTTTGGCATATGGTTTCAAAGAATATGAATATATTTCTCAATTTTTTTTTTTTCTAGGCATGGTCATCTAAGACTGTTCTTTGGCCAATGGAAGTTAAGCAGAAATGTTTCCTTTTCATAGACTCTTCCTTAAGAAATACTGTGTATGCTCTGTGTCTTCTTCATATGCTAGAAACACAGATGACATAATCATATCATCAGGTAGAACATGACCTAAGAAAATCCTTTGACTCAACACCCTACTATACCATAAAAACTCTGCAGTGCCAACCCAGACTTTAAAATTTTTTTTTAAATGTTTTTATTTTTGAGAGAGAGAAAGAGAGCCAGCAAGCACTCAAGTAGGGAGAGGTGAAGAGAGTGAGGGAGACACAGAATCTGAAGCAGGCTGCAGGCTCTGAGACATCAGCATAGAGCCGGACACAGGGCTCGAACCCAGGAATAGTGACCTGAGCCAAAGTGGGACACTTAACCAACTGAGCCACCCAAGCTCCGCAGACTTTTATACGAAAGAGAAATACATTTCTAACCTATTTCAAACACTCCCCCCAACTCCCCCTGCCCAACCTGACACACTAACCAAATTCTATGTAAACTACATAGAAATGACCTGCTAAATGCCTGGAGCCCAAACTGCTTGATCTTACTGGTTCCATGCTTTATTCTTTTTTTTCATTTTCTCAAATTTATGTGTTCTTAATCCTGAGAATCTCATTCCATTTGTGCCTTTACTTCTCCCCTTCAGTTTGAAATGTGGCTCAGTTTGACCAGCCCTTGGATTTCAATTCTTTGTCCGGCTACAGCTTTAATTTTTTTTCTCTTCAGCTCAGCGATTCCACAAATATTTTTTTCAATTATCCTCTGACCTCCTCTGACCCAAGAAGTCTTGGGTCTTCTGAACCCCTAAGACATCTTCTCAGTCAAAAGTGAACCTAACAGGCATATGCAAGACAAAAGGTTTGTGTTCTCCAGGTTGGCCCTTAATTTTCCCTGCAATATAGAAGGCATTGCAAAACATTATTCACTTCACCTTTCTAGCTAGGAAGGATGAAGGTGTGCATAAAGAAAACTTACTTCCACAGATAGAGAATATTTTGAAAGCACACAAATGAGTAATATCTAAATGGCCAATCTCCTATCAAACATATTTTCACTCTGACTCACATTCCACCCAAACACTTTTGACTGGTGGGATGGTTTTTCTGTTGTCCTGCTCAACTGACCTTCTCCAGCCACATTCCCTGAGATGCTCCTAAATTCTCCCATATAAATGTCTATTATTTTCAATATCATCAAGGGACAATAAAAAAAAAGTATGCCCTTACCTCTGTCCCAGAACAGAATGTCCATTATCATTAATGATGATCATAACCTGAGAAAGGAGTCAATTGACCTCTTAGCATATGCCCTCAAGCTACATAATCAGGCTTCCCTGAGGGGTTGGTATGCATTTGATAGGACAGGATTAATTCAGCATAAAAATGTTCTCTGGCCTATTTGAACTTTAAGTAGAATACAAAATGACCTACTTTGACAATATATTTAACTTTCTCACAGTTACTATTTCTTCCAACTCTTTGTTCATTGCCTTGCCCAGGGGTTTAGGTGAAAGGATTCTTAAACTCTTACACCTATACCTAATCATAACACTTCTTTCCCCCCAAATGCCACCACATTTCTACACAATAGCCCTTTAGCAGGAAGTTATGCAAAAAAATTACTATTAGCAACAGATGAAAAGTGAATTTGAATTGGAGACTTGGGGAAGCAAGTGTTCAAAAACCCCCCATTGGCAAGGATTTCTGATCTGATAGTATGCCCGAGGAAGAAGCTATACAGGGAAAATAAAATTTATGAAATGGAAGACCAATGCTTCAAAAATAATCAAGTTAAACTTTCATAAATGCAGAGTCACTCTACTAGGTAATCTGAAACATGAAAATTTCACCAATTATGTATACTTCTTATGCTTTCAAATAAGTTCTAATTTAAACAACCTATGAAAAGGTGAATTAAAAACATTCTCTATTCCTTTTGTTATGGTTCAATTTTGGTCACTCATCTTCATGTGTTTAAATAGCTCTTCCACCTGGAATATGTTCTGATCCTATGAAAATGCAAAATTGTTCGTTGTTTACCAGGTCTTTATTTTCTATTCTCAACAAAATGGTAAACTTTTGAAGGAGAACCTATCTACAGTTCTCTCGTACCACTCACTGGCTGAAGAGCAATGCTGGACTAACATCAAGGCACTTAAATTGTGAAATAGTTAAATCCTATTTAATATTATGTGGCATAGTGGCATTATTTAAATACTAGGGGTTAGTTCCTTGAACTATATTATTAATAAACCTATTACAAACATAAGCCTTATTTACAGGCCATTGAAATATTCAGGCTTATTGGAGGGAAATTGTTACAAATAATTATTTAGCATTAGCGACAGAATTAACAATGATTTAAAGATTACATTTTGTAAAAAAACTAAGTTTTTATTTGAAAGCTTTTAAATATAGTTTTATTCAGAATTTTTGATGTTACCACTCCTTAAAAACTTGATTAACAAAATGCCAAGAAAAATTACAGAACCAGCTAATGACAATCAAAGGTACATAAAAACTTTAAAAAGCATAATTTACACAATGACAGAGTAAATTAGCTCTTTCTAGTGGCAAGGGTAGGAGGCCTAGTCCTTAAATAAAAACATCTATTATGATATAAGCAAATTGGGTTTTATTCACTTACTTCATCAAGAAAGAATATAAGAAATCAATCACTAATTAGCATTTCATCACATCAAGTGAAGGCACAAATTTGTACTGCTTAAAGATGGAACAGAAATTCATAGGTTAGCATAGAATAATGAGAGTAAGTCTTTGAATTGGTTCACTTCTTAACACAGAATTTATGCAACTAGGTGAAGTTCTCAGTAAAGATGAAGTATTATGCAGGTCAGGATACTCTGTGGTTCTAACTGCATAAATGATAATGTGGGGTGAAGGGGGTCCCATTCTCAATTGCACTAGCTTTTGGACATCTTCTGGTGAGGCCAAAGGTTGGCGACACAGTCTCATTCCAGATCTACAGTACTGTCATCATCTCTGACATCATCATGTTTAAAAAGCTTAGAGTCAGTTTATGTGGGTGGCTCAGTCAGTTGTGTCTGACTTCAGATCAAGTCATGATCTCGCAGTTCATGAGTTTGAGCCCTGCATCAGGCTCTGTGCTAACAGCTCAAAGCCTGGAGCCTGCTTTGGATTCTGTGTCTCCCTAGCTCTCTGACCCTCCCCCACTCACACTCTGTGTCTCTGTATATCAAACATAAACATTAAAAAATAAAATGAAAAAAATGAAAAAGTTTAGAGTCAAATCAAAGTCTGGTCATTTGCTTCTTCTCATGTGTTGTCAGATTATCTGATAGGACAGTGGCTGCAAAAAAACATTTAAGATTAGACATGTATAGGGGTGCCTGGGTGGCTCAGTGGGTTAAGCGTCCCACTTAGGCTCAGGTCATGATCTCATGGTCTGTGAGTTCAAGCCCTGCATCAGGCTCTGTGCTGACAGCTCAGAGCCTGGAGCCTGCCTTGGATTCTGTGTCTCCCTCTCTCTCTGACCCTCCCCTGTTCATACTCCGTCTCTCTCCATCTCAAAAATAAATAAACATTAAAAAAATAAAAAAAAAAGGTTAGACATGTATACAAAGTAGAAAAGTGAGGATTGGATTTTGTAGAAAGCTTCAAAGCCATCTGCACAAACTGCTGATGTCAGGACAAGAAAGTGTCCAGAATCTACCAGGATCTACCATGTCAAGTCAAGCAGCCAATTCCTTCAATTTAGAGGAGTGTTCTATCTAATGGTATTGATCAAAATGCAGCAGAAATTGTTAATGGCAGAGATCACCTTGACTGGTTAACACAAAGTCTGAAGCTACTAGATTTTATCAATTGAGTCATATAGTTTAGACTTGTCTTTTGAGGCTCAACAGCTATCAAAGTATCATTTAAAACTTAAGCAAAAGAGGTGTCTGGGTGGCTCAGTCAGTTAAGCATCTGACTCTTAATTTCTGCTCAAGTTGTGATCTCATGGTTGTGGGACCAAACCCCCTGTCAGTCTCTGTGCTGGGCATGGAGCCTGCTTAGGATTTTCTCTCCCTCTGCCTGTTCCCCTCCCTGCTCACCCATGCTTGCTCTCTCATGTGCTCAAAAAAATTTTTTTAATAAAAAGATAATGATCAGTTTCTCATCCTTTCTAATGGTATAATCCGCATTGTTGAAAGCATCACCTAGATAATGTACATAAAAAGTCTATCAGTGTTTCCTTGGAGTAATTCTCCTGACTAGTCTATGGTGCCCTCCTTCTATAGGTTCCTGAGCACATGCTCAAGGAGACATTGTCCCCAAAGGGTCCAGAGATCTTACATTTCCAAAGTCTCTGATAAGTACACTGCATACACAGTTAAATTGCAAAAGTTAAATTGCAAAGAGGGAGGAAAGGTTTGATTTCCAGGTAACAATAGTACCCTACTGAGGTGTAAGTGTCGTTTTCCATAACAAGAATATTCCAGTTAGCTCTTCGTTGAGAAAGGCTAATTCCCTGTGTGGAGGTTAATAATACTATTATACAGATTGAAAACCTACAAAGAAAGTTACCTAGAAACAATAGCCCTGATAATTTTTCCTACCCCTGTTGTGCCTCCAACCCAGTGGATAGCGTTATAGTGAAATCTTAAGACCCAGCTACTTTTTTTTTTTTTTTTTGTACTGCCTGTTCCTTGATCCATGCTGCCATTATTTGTGTTGTTGTAATTCATTCAAAAACTTTATGAGCCTCCTATGATTTCACTGGAGTTCACTCTATTCAACAAAAGTCACACTCATAAATCTCTTCAAGTTAGGAGTTGTATTGGTTTGGGAGTTTTGTTTTTTATTGAAAGAACCTGGGAGGCCCATACTACAACTCTCTATAGGGCCTTTTACATGACTGAATAGTACTCCAGGGCATCTCCCTTAATCCGACCGAGCCCTTAACAAAAAATTTTAGAATCACACCCTAGATTTTATCTCTATGTCATGTTTTCCCAAAGTCCCTGGAATTCAATTTTTGCTCAGAATACATTTTGAATTTTAATATCACTTGCACCTGAAAAAAGTTGAGACTTTCCAAAAACATCAAGGCCTGGCTCCCTTTAACATTCTTTCCCTCAATTGTCTCTCTCCTCTCCAATTTTATTATAAGCAGCAAAACAAATCCAGGTAGCAACTTCAACGCTTTGTTTGGAGGTCTCCTAAGCTAGATTACTCCGTTCATAAGACATGTCTTACACCTCCCATGCTACTACAGAGAACAGAGGTATCAAGCTCGCCACTTCTATATAACAAGGACTTCCCCCCCTTCCTGTAGTTTCCAGCAGCATGTTCCCCACTTTCTTCTGATGCCTCACTGTTGACACTTTCAAACTCCATAATTCTACTAAAAGTGTATTTAAAGCACTTTAACCCTTCACTATCACTCTCCTTAAAACTCACTACCGGGTTCCAAAAACACTCCCACATTTTAGGTTCTATATGGCTACACTCCACTTTCAGGTACAAAATCTGTATTATTCACCTATTGATATGTAACAAATTACCCCACCCTGATCAACAGGTCAAAAGAGCAAACATTATCTTACAGTTTCTGGGCGTCAGAAATCCAGTTATCACTTACCTTAGTGCCTCTGATTCAGGTTCTCTCACGAGGTTGCAGCAGAGGTGACTACTGATACCACAGTCATCACAAAACTCAAGCAGGAAGCAGACCACTACTAAGCTCACTCAGGGCAATGTTTGTGGAATTTAACTCCTCACTGGTTGTTAGCCGGGCACACCAGATTCTTGACACCTGGGCCTCTCATAGTGCTGCTAAAACATGGCAGCTGGCTTCCCTCAGAACTGAGTGAGACTCCTCTCTCTCTCTCTCAATAAGTTATTTTATTGTAACCAAATTTTGGAAGCAACATCCTATTACTTTGCCATATTCTGTTAATTAGAATCAAGCCACCATGCCCTGCCCCACTTTCAATGAAACAAGACTCCACAAATTCCAGGAGGTGAAAATGATTGTGATCAATTCAGAGCCTGCCTATCACAAAGACACATCTGTATAAAATAACAAAGATGCAACCGTGAATAAATAAACTCAGTGTTCTAGAAAGTTTTTGTATGCAGCAAAATCAGAGTTCGTAATGAACATGTGACTCACTCTCCACTAAGGGTCAGGAACCTTGAGCTGAACAGGTGCAAATAATCTTGAAAGATGTGCTTAAGCAGATCAACATGAGGGGTCTCAGGTGAATCTTGTTGAATCTTCAAAGTGTGGAGAGTTCCCTCCTTAAATAATGAGGCCTGTTATGATATAACCTAAATGAGTTTTATTGCCTTCCCTCAGCAAGGAAAAATACCAAAAAGATAATTCTGAAATGGGATCTCAGGAGAAGAAGTAAATGCATGGTTTTTGCTCCCTATAGGGTAAACTCAGAGGTCATTAGAAGGAAGATATGAGGAGGGGATATCAGAAATGGTGTGAAGTCTTTGGATTGATTGATGTGAGGCAAGGTTTTGAGCAAGTAAGTGTAGTACAAATCATAAAACGTTCCAAAGTTACAAATGTATAGCTATGGGGCTGGTTGTTCCAGTTTTCAACAACTACTGCTTAATTTGAAACAATTAATAACATCATTGCCTAATGGAATATATCAGGTATTTATTCCAAATGTCTGAGAGATAAAAAGAAAAGTGTGACTAGAGAGCTCAATGCCAAATGGATCAACTCAAATCTTTTAATGGCCTACAGTAGATTTTTTTTTTTTTTAATTTAGACTATGGGAGCACCTAGGAAGCTCAGTCAGTTAAGTGTCCGACTCTTGATATCAGCTCAGGTAATGATCTCGTGGTTCCTGAGTTCAAACCCCACATCTGGCTCTGCACTGAGCCTGCTTGGGATTCTCTCTCTCTCCCTCTCTCTCTGCCCCTCCCCCATGCTCTCTCTCTCAAAATAAATGAGTACATTAAAACTTAAGAATGTTTTTAATGTTTATTTAATTTTGAGAGAGAGAGAGTGCACAAGCAGGGGAGGGGGAGAGACAGAGGGAGACACAGAATCAGAAGCAGGCTCCAGGCTCTGAGCTCTCAGCACAGAGCCCAAAGTGGGCCTGGAACCCATGAACCGTGAGATCATGACCTGAGCTGAAGATGGACACTTAACCAACTGAGCCACCCAGGCACCCCGATAAATAAAAAGTTAAAAAAAATTAAACTGTGAGCTAGAAGCTTGTGTTTATTTTTATTTTTCTTCTTCCAATTTTTAATTTAAATTCTAGTTAGTTAACATATAGTGTAATATTAGTTTCAGGAGTAGAATTTAGTGATTTGTCATTTACATATAACATCCAGTGCTCACTATAACAAGTGACAAATTCATCACCCATTTAGCCCATCCCCTACCTCCCTCCCTCCATCAACCCTCAGTTTGTTCTCTATCTTTAAGAGTCTCTTATGGTTTGCTTCCTTCTTTCCCTCCCTTTTTCCACCTTCCCATATGTTCATCTGTTTCATTTACTAAATTCCACATGAGTGAAACCATATTGTATTTGTCTTTCTCTGACTTATTTCATTCAGCATAATATACTCTAGTTCCATCCATGTCATTGCAATGGCAAGATTTTATTATTTTTGATGACTGATGACTGAGTAATACTCCATTATACACACACACAGAAACACACAGACACATATACACACACACCTTTATCCATTCATCAGTCAATGGACACTTAGGCTCACTCCATAGTTTGGTTATTGTTGATAATGCTGCTATGAACATCAGGGTGCAGGTACCCCTTCAATTTTTTTTAACTTTTGGGTAAATATCTAGTAGTGCAATTGCTTCATTGTAGGGTAGTTCTATTTTTAACTTTTTGAAGAACCTCCATATTGTTTTCCACAGTGACTTCACCAGTTTACATTCCCACCAACAGTGTAAGAGGGTTCCTCTTTCTTTGAATCCTCGCCAATATCTGGTGTTTCCTACGTTATTGATTTTAGCCATTCTAACAGGTATGAGGAGGTATCTCATCATGGTTTTGATTTGTATTTCTCTGATAATGAATGATGTTGAGCATCTTTTTATGTGTCTATTAGCCATCTGGATTTTCTTTGGAAAAATGTCTATTCATGTTTTCCACCCATTTCTTAGCAGGATTATTTGTTTCTTTGGGTGTTGAGTTGGTAAGTTCTTTATAGATTTTAGATACTAACCCTTTATCAGATATGTCATTTGCAATCTTCTCCCATTATGTAGGTGGCCTTTTAGTTTTGTTGATTGTTTCCTTCACTGTGCAGAAGCTTTTTATCTTGATAAAGTCCCAATAGTTCATGTTTGCTTTTGTTTCCCTTGCCTCTGGTGATGCATCTAGTAAGAAGTTGTTGCAGCTGAAGTCAAAGTGGTTGCTGCGTGTTTTTTCCTGTGGGATTTTGATAGTTTCCTGTCTCACATTTACGTCTTTAATCCATTTTGAATTTATTTTTGTGTACGGTATAAGAAAGTGGTCCAGGTTCATTCTTCTGCATGTTGCTGTCCAGTTTTCCCAACACCGTTTGTTGAAGAGACTGTCTGTTTTTCCATTGGATATTCTTTCCTGCTTTGCTGAAGATTAATTGACCATACAGTTGTGGGTCCATTTCTGGATTTTCTATTGTTTCAGTGATCTATGTGTCTGTGTTTATGCCAGTACCATACTGCCTTTGATGGTTACAACTTTGTAATAACAGCTTGAAGACCAGAATTGTGATGCCTCCAGCTTTGCTTTTCTTTTTCAGGATTGCTTTGCCTATTCAGGGTCTTTTGTGGTTCCATGCAAATTTTAGGATTGTTTGTTCTAGCTTGTATCTAAACAGCTCTATCACTCCCTGAATGCATGACATTGATCAGGTTGATTTACCTCTGTATACCTCAGTTTTATATGTTCAAATTGGGATTAAATAACACCTATGCTACATGGTGGTTTTGAGAATCAAATGAGTTAATATGTATAAATCACTTAGGTAGTGCCTGGTATATAGTTAATAATGAAATAAACAGCAGCTTTCTTGATTCTGATAATAATGATGATGTCCTATTCATGTAAAAAAGTACTATCTGTCTGTGTTTATTTCAAACATACCAACACATGATCTAAATCAAACTAACAACACAATATATGCTAACAGAAAATAGCATTTACATACTTCTTATCCAGAGGATGTTGTACAGGGAATTTCACTCTAGCATTGGACATTTTTGGTACAGAGCAAATTCATCGTTGGGTTACCTGGGTACTGGCCCATAGTGCTCCTAGATGCAGTTTCCCTGACTTCAGGGTTGAAATCTATAACAAACCATACCAATAACTGTGTCTGCTTCTTTAAAGTTTCATCTTTGTTTTAGCTTTGGAGCTTAGGGGCTTCAGTGTATTTTAGAAAGTTTTTACTTAATAACAGATGACTTCTATTAATTTGTGGAGAAAATTAGATATTATGACAGCTAATACTGAAACGTTATAAGCTATACCTCCAGAAACCTGATAGAAAATCTCACTTCTTTGCCTGTCCTCTTCAATTTTTCTTTCTTTAATGCTGTTTCTAGTGCGATATCACAGTCAGTAAATTTTTCACTTCAGGTCTTGGAGAGAAGCCAGGTGGTTTTAAAGTCACTTGTTCAGGCAAAAGAAGAATGGTGCATTTCGAGTGGAAGTATCCTGGAGGGCATTGTTGCAATTAGGTAGATGAATGACCGTGGGTTTTAATTAGAACACTAGGTACACACTCCATATCATTATTCTAAAAAACTGCGCTTACAGAATGAGGTAGTGCAATGCTACTGAGTCAATATCCTGCAGATCTGTAAGCACAATTTCTAGGTAGGAGCCATTTAATTCCATTTATTTATACCTTTGCCATGTTTTAATAGACAGAATCACTCTTGATTAACCCTATAGGACAGTTCTATAATCAAATTAATTTTAAAGTCAGAAGAGGGTAAAGAATGAGCATTATGAAGATGGATCTTAATGTCTTTTTTTATGTCCTACATCTGGTAATAATGCGATCACCCTGTACTTCTTAACACAGAACCTATGCTCCTAAAAGAAAAGAAAACTATAGCAGCTTTCTGCAGACTGCTTTGCATTACATGCTTATAAAATCAAGATGAACATATTATATCTTCTCTACATTCAAAGATTGCAAACAAAACTTTGGGACAATTAAGTTCATAAATATATACTTAAAGTTGAGATGTAATAAGAAATAACTCTAAAAATAAAATCTCTTCATAATAAAACTACTTCTGTGTCTTTGCTTCCTTATTGAATCATTCATTCAATAAGTTTTTCTTGATAATCAATACCATAACTTTACTGAATGCCTAGAAGGCAATATGAAAGATTCTGGAAATATAAAGGAGAATATAATATGATCTTAGTATTTGGTATGATCTAAATGTTTGTGTCCTCTCCAAAATTCATATGTTGAAATCTAACCCCCAAGGTGATGGTATTAAAAGGTACAAACATTGAAGGTGATTAGATCCTGAAAAAGAGCTCTCATGACTGTGGTTAGTGCCCTTATAAAAGAGACCCAAGAAAGCTCCCTATGTCTTCCACCAAGTGAAGTTACAGTGAAAAGATGGCCATCTATGAAGACAGTTCTCACCAGACACCAAATCCACTGGTGCCATGATCTTTGATTTTTCAGCCTGCAGAACTGTGAGAAATGAATTTTTGTTGTTTATAAGCTACCCAGTTTATACCATTTTGTTACAGCAGATTGAACAGATTAAGAAAATATTCAATAGGTTCTTTTTAGGAAAAGAAAATATAGACATAAAAAATTAATAACAATGGAGCAAAGCAAATTTTACCCATCAAATTGGGGTTCTTGATAAGCAATGAAGCAATGTTCCTTTCTTTGTTCTGTCCTTATACATGGTTTACTCGACACACTGCTGCTCTGACTTCCTGACACACAGCTGTTGGATACCTGGGGAAGAACTATTAGAGATCTTTTTGAAAAGGTATTTTTTTACCCTACTCTCGCAAACCAGAATCTTTTCAAAGCCCACTAAAAAATTATCTGGGATCTTCTCCCTAGTTTGGCCCCATACAACTTTATAACAATGGTGGAAATCTAAAGTCCAGATAAATAAGCCTAGAATCATCAGGCTTTACTCAACCTCTTACCCATCATCTATTTTTTTCTCTCCCTTCAGACTTGTGTCCTCCTTCCTCCAAAACCTAACCTTTGATTGACTATATGTCCTACTTCAATACCTCCACTGGACCCACACCACCCATTTCATTTTCCAAAACCTCAACACCTTCCATCTCTTTGTCCTAACAGATATTCTGAAATTTGGTTATACTCTGAAGACTTTGTTTCCCTTGAAAGTGTCTGAAACAGAGATCTCTGTTTATTAATAAAAATAGGGTAATTTATTGAAAACTTTGTCTAGGAATCTTGCTAAGCAACTAGCAAATTTTGCATCTTTTCATTTTATTAACCTCACAATAATTTCTTACTTCTAAATTTTAGCTAAAACAAATAAGACATAAGTCAATTAGCACCAAAGCATAAAGCCAGAAAGTGGCAGAACTTGGATTCAAATAAAAATTTTCTGCCTCCAAAACCTTACTGTCTTTAAAAACAATGGTTTGGGGGCAACTGGGTGGCTCAGTTTGTTAAGTATCTGACTCATGAATATGGCTCAGGTCATGATTGCAGGGTCACAGAATCGAGACCCAGGTGGGGCTCTGCACTAAACTTGGAGCCTAGTTGGGATTTTCTCTCTCTTTCTCTCTCTCTCTCTCTCTCTCTCTGCTCCTCACCCCCACTGTGTGTGCAATTCCTCTCTCTAAAATAAAAAATAAATAAAATTTAAAAGACACAATGTTTTCATTTTGACATAATTCCAGATTTATAGAAAGGTTGCACAAATAATATAGTGAGTTCCCAGGTATCCTTCACAAAAATTTCCAAATGTTAACATTTTATTACATTTGCTTTGTTCTTTTTTTTCCTCTCTCCTTCTCTCCTGAAATATTTGAGGGTAAGTTTTAGACATGATGCTCTTTTAATAATATATATACACGAGTATTTATTTTCTTAGTATAAAGGACATTCTCTTTCAGATACAATAATATCCTTCATAATAAAAGAAAATCCAGGACTATGTGTTGCATTCAATATCATGTTCATTTACTTTCCCTAATCTAGAACAGTTTCTGAGTCTTTGTATTTCATGATAGTAACATTTTGAAGATTCCAGGGCATTTTTTGTTTGTTTCATTTTTTGATTGTACTTCAATTTGGGTTGGTTTCATGTAAAACTTACTTTCAATGACCACATCTTCTATACTCTCATTTCTCATCATACACAGTACAGCTGTTGTCCCAAGGACGAAAGCTAACACATCAGTAGAAAAATTATTTATGTTTTGCATTGTTTTTCTTTTTTTGTTGTTGTTTATTTATTTTGGAGAGAGAGAAAGACAGACAGAGAAAGAGAGAACACACATACACGTGTACAAGAACAGGGGCAAGGCAGAGGTAGAGGGGAACAGAGGATCCAAAGCAGGCTCTGTGCTGACAACACTGTGCCAGATGTAGGCTTGAATCCATGAACCATAAGACCTTGACCTGAGCAGAAGTCTGACACTCGACCAACTTAGCCACCCAGGCACCCCTGCACTGTTTTTCTTAAAGAGGTTTCAAAAATTTCTTAGCTTCAGTTCCCACAAAGCTAGATCTGCCCCTGCCACAAATATTTCATCTCAGTATATTCAACTAGAATATACTAACTCTCCTCAACAACCAAATGTAATAGCCAGTGGTACCAACACCCACCAAAAATCAGAAATTCAGTGCCACTCTATGTGTGTTTGTCCACTCTCACATACAATTGTCACTCAATCTTATCCATACAACTTATAAATTTTCCAGAATAAGTCTGCTATTCTACATTTTCCCCATCACCCCTGCACTCTCTAGCCTCTCCTCTCCTCCTTTCTGGACTACAGCAAGTCTACCTTGTCTCCTAACCTCCAAGATGAGGAAAACAAAGGCAAGAGAAATGTAGCCTAAATTAAATCTCCTTACAGCTTGCAGCCTACTTACTGATAGACGCCTAAAACATTCAGAGTGTGACCTTCCTCAAGCAACTCATATCTGCCTTACATCCTTAAAGTTTTTGTTTTATTAAAACCAAAAGTAACCTTATATTAACAGCAGCTAGCACCTCAAGGTCCTAAAAGTCTTGCTTTCAAATTCCTTAGAGACTAACATTATCCCTAACCCCCACTAACTTAAAAATATATAATCAGTTACTCCTCACAATACCAGTACAGCTCCTTCTGCCCATGGGTCCTGTCACCATGCTTTAATAAAATCACCTTTTTGCACCAAAGGCGTCTCAAGAATTCTTTCTTAGCTGTTTGCTTGGGGACTCCATCACCTCCATCATCCATATCCCTTCCACTGTTCTAATACTACAAACTGAATCAAATAACTCTATTATTTAAAAGGAGCTGGTAGTAAGAAACATACCTACTAGGATAAATCTAAACTTCCTGGAGTTTCATATAAGCCTCTGTGATCTAGTTCCTGACTACCTTTCCATCCTCATCTCTTATTGCTTCAATAATGTTTACCATTACCATGCTCCATGCCTACTCTTCTGGCTCATATCCTAATTATTCCAAATAATCCATTATTCCAAAACAACCCTCAAGTGTTCCAGATAATTTTATAACTCTAAGTCTTTGTAAGTGCTGTTTGTTTCCTTGGCCTAGAAAAAATATACCTTACCATCCCTATCTGATGGATTTCTATTCATCCTTAATGGGGCGCCTGGGTGGCTCAGTCGGTTGAGCATCCGACTCCGGCTCAGGTCACAATCACTCAGCTCGTGAGTTCGAGCCCCGTGTCGGGCTCTGTGCTGACAGCTCAGAGCCTGGAGCCTGCTTCTGCTTCTGTGTCTCCCTCTCTTTCTGCCCCAACCCACTCACATTCTTTCTCTGTCTCTCTCAAAAATAAATAAACATTAAAAAAAATCACTATCATCTTTTTTGTGGGATTGTTTATTCTAAACTTCATTTTCCCACAATTTTCTGTATTTTTACCTTGGTTTTTAGACATTCTTATGCTCTTGACACTTAAATATTTACCTTTGTAAATATTGCCTTTGTCCTCCCCCAACTCTCCTACCCCCAGTAGACTGCAGACTCTTTGAAAGCAGGGACTGTGCTTTGATAATTGGCTATCCCTGTTGTCTGGACAATGGCAAATGTTTGATGAACTAATATAAATCCAGCCCCAAGGGTCTTTTATCTTTCCTAAATTTAATGGAATCTGCTTTTGCTGAAAGGAAGGATTTCAAAGGTGTGTCAGTCCAGGTCCACATCAAGAAACAAAATTGTACTCTGATGGTTTAAGAGAAAAGTTTTATCAAAGGGACTATTTTTTTTTTAATGTTTATTTATTTTTGAGACAGAGAGAAACAGAGCATGAACAGGGGAGGGTCAGAGAGAGAAGGAGACACAGAATCAAAAGCAGGCTCCAGGCTCTGAGCTGTCAGCACAGAGCCCGATGCGGGGCTTGAACTCATGGACCATGAGATCATGACCTGAGCTTAAGTGGGACACTTTAACCGACTGAGCCACCTAGGTGCCCCTCAAAGGGACTATTTTCAGGCATGTGTAGAGAGTTCAGAGGACCAACCAGGGGTGTTGCATCACTGATCCCTAGCAACAGAGGGAGAAAGGAGTGTTACCAGAGTCCAGTGAGATCTCAAGACATAGAGGAGAGACTTAAAGCAGAGCAATACATAAGGAGGGACCCAGCCACTGCCAGAACCTCAGCATTAAAGCAGCGGGTGGAAGGGGAGGAATGCTTTGTCTCCTCTGTTCTCCTGGGCTCCCAGCTCCTGCTGGAACCCCCCACTGGCTGAACCCATTGGAAAGCCAGTTGTCAAGGGAGTCCACATGATGTCTTGGGGTCAGTTTTCTGGGCTAAGAATAGATCTAATTTGGATAATGAAGAATAATTACCATGGCAACCAAGAGAAACTGTGCAGGGACAGGGGTTAATATTTGTTGTGCCCTGTATTTTCCAGATATTCATCCAAACACTTTATATCTATCACCTTTAATCCTTTCTACCCTACATTTCTAGCATATTATTGCCTCTTTCCCCCTTAAAAAAGGGAAACTAAAATTCAGAGAAATTAAAATAAAGTACCATATCTCATCCATAGCTGATAATATATTATCAGGCTCACCATTGGTTCCCTGTCAAAAATCAAGTTACATTTTTTTTTAACATGGGCTATATTTGCTCCTTTCTCAAAAGCCCTCCCCTCTAGACCAGAAACTTCTAAGGTGGGTCTCAAGTAGAGAAGGAGGTAGATAATCCATAACTACTCTGCCTTATAATTTCCTTACAATGAATTTTAACCTTATTCTTAAGTCCATTGTGGTTTTTGCTTTGCAAATAGACATAAAAAGAATGGAGTTGCTATGAAGGTAAAGTGTTCATGGTCCACTCTTATTATGACTACTTCATTTTACTTCCAAACCACCATACCAGAACAAAGGATCTCCAATCTTGTCAATATTTTGAAAAATAACTTTCCCATTTTGGTTAAGCACTTCTTTTCACTAGATAATTCTTTATCATTGGAGTTATAAGCCATTTTGTCTTCAGCTCCTGAAGTCTACAAATTTAATTTTAATAGAGTATTCATTTCAGTAAAATCCTCCCCCAAGTAATATGAAAACCCAGAGAGTTTGTTTATAAAGGGATTTCACATGTACATACCTAACACTGTTTACATCATTACTGGAGATTTTTACTTAATACTTTAAAAGGAAGCCAACTATACTGCATTTCAGAGAAGTTAAATGATAGTAAACTAAGACCCAGGAGAAATTTTTGAAGGAACTGGCATTTTGTATCATATAAAACAAAAGAAAAACTGGATAGAATCTAAATAAAGACCTCTAAAAGTGTGAAATACAGACAGAGAGAAGATGATAAACACAGATCATCTTATCCATCTGTGTGTGAAGTCCAGTGCTGGGCTCCCAGGAAAACACAGAAGTGCACAAGTATAGCCCCTGCTCAGGATGGGACATCCTTTCAGACAAATACCCACAAAGCAAGGTTCAGTGTTGTATTACAATAGGTGCTTTGTGCAAAGGAGGACATTGATTCTACAATGATGGTGGTGCCCCATTATCTCTATAATAATTCAATTTGTTTCAATCTATTCCTGGTCCCTGCGATCTAGCATACACAGCAGCCAGAATCATCCTCTCAGAATCTACATCAGATTGTGTCACTTGTCAGCTCAAAACCCTGCAGTGTCCTCTGGTGCACTTCCATGGTGTCCAAGGCCTTCAGTGGTTGGGCGCCTGGTCACCTCTCCTCTATGACGTCTTCCACTCTCTCCTCACTCACTGCACTCCAGCCTTGCTTGTCTCCATCTTTTTTCTCCTGTCCACCATGTACTCTCAGCATTTGCAGTTTCTGTGCTTTCTTCCTTAAATATCCCTCCACCAGTTAAATATAGAGGATGGGTGTCTCAGCTCAAGCAGTGAAAGCAGATTCACCTTTCCTCCACCCTTTTGTACTATGCCGGCCCTCAAAGTATTGCATGGTGCCGACTCACACTGATGAGGGTAATCTTCCTTACTGGTCCATGGATTCAAATGCTATTCTCTTCCAGAGACACCCCCACAGACACACCCAGAAATAATGTTTACCATCTATCTGAGCTTCCCTTAGCCTAGACGCTAAAACTAACCATCACAGATGGTTTGCTCATTCATTCAACTTTTCCCTCCCAAATACGAACTCAAGGAAATTTTTCCTGACCTCCTTATCTGGAAAAAGAGTATCTGACACTTTCTATACCTTTATCTGCTTATTTTTCTCTCTAGCACTCACATTAGCTGTTTTTATAGTCTATATCCCTGTGAGTATTAAGTTATTGTATGTCTCCCCCTCCTCACATCCCTAAATGTAAGATCCTGAGAGAAGGAACTTTGTCTCAGCCATGGCTGCATCTCCAGCACCAACAACTGTGTCTGGTAATAGTTGGAGCTCAAAAGTATTTGTGAAGTGAATGAATTCCTGATTTTGGTTGTAGGAGAATGAACATCATTTGTAGTTTAGAATAGTTTTCAGTTTTCAAAAGGGCAGAATTATTTGAACCTGGCCTTGAAGAGATTTTTCAATAGGATAAAATAAAAGGGGAAAATAAAACTAAGTATTAGATAGTATTGGAGGCAGGAAAGTGTAACTTCTAAGAATAATGAGAAATTGAAATTGAGGAGAGTGGAAGAAGTCTACAGAAGAGCAGTGGAGATAAAGTTAGAACAGTAAGGTGTCATAGTACCACAAAGAACTTGAAACACCACATTTGGACATTGTATATTTAGCATGGGAAGTGATTGAATAGCATAGCATATCTGAGGAAATTTAATTTTGCCTACAGCGTGCATTAAAAAAAAATGGAGGAAAGGGGATGAGGTGGAGATCCATAGTTTAGACAAGAAAGAGTAAACTTGGGGGTTAAAAGGGGAGGGATTTGGAGTAAGAATAAAATGAGATCAGAAAACAAAGGAGGATTATAGAGTGTGGGGGTAAGAAAGATATGTTTTACTTGAAAGACTGGATTCAATATTTTGATGGGATATCCAAATGAAAATAAACAGTGACTACTTTTCTGAAGTGGTAATTGGGATTTTCAAGGGGAAAAAATGTGTAAGAAAAAATAAGAGAAACAAGCTCAATGATTGAACATTCTAAAATGCTCACATTTCTGGGGCTTATTGCAGGAAGGAAGGTGGTACATGAGACCACTAACAAACCACCAAAGAGGAGGTGAATGGAAAATATTCCTGGATTTAGAGCCTGGGAAAGGAGATTTTGAGCATAGAATAATCAACAGAGTCAAGTGATGTTGAAGAGTCAGTGGGATGAGACTAAGGACTAGTCCTGGAATTTGGCTAGTAGGTTTTAGGTGATCAACTTTCATAGAGTAGTTTGTGCAATGGGTGAGGTAACCATGCTAAGACCACAGGATTGAGTAGTAGGACCGTGATGAGTGAAGATTATCATTACCAGCAGTGCGGAGAGGAGAAAAATGTACGAGATGGGATCTTATATCAAGGGAATTGCCCAGTAAGAGAAAAGAAAGGCACTTATGTAATAAGAGAACACAGTGTCAAATAGTAGGTAGACATTCAGTAAATATTTGTTAAATAACTTGAATGTGTTTGTCATTTACTAGGGAAAGGCTGAAAAAAAATAGGGAAAGGTTGGAGGTATGATGGGATATTTTGTTTTCAAAATTCTAGTAGGATTTGGGTAATAGCATTTTAAAAAATTTGAAAGCAAAAGCTAATGAGGGGAAAGATGAAAATATGACAACATTGTACTTAGAATAAAATCCAAATTCTTTAATGGCTCTTTAAGCCCTTCCAGAAATTGTCTTAGGTATGTCTCTCCATCCACTTCTCCATTCCACTCTCTCCTTCCTCCAGCCACAGGGGCTTTCTTTTAGTTGTGCAAACCCAGGAGCTCACTCCCCTACATTTGCATTTTCCCTAGCTTTTCCCTCTACCTGCAATGTTCACTCCCAGGACTTCCCAATGGGTAGCAATTTCTCACAACTCAGGTCTCAGCACAGATGTGACATTCTTAAAGAGGCTTTCTTTGAGATGGAGCCTCTACTCAAATCACTTTTTATCATATCTCCCTGTTAAAATTAATAGGGCACATACCCCTCATGGAAATCATCTTTCTCAGTGTTTGTTTATCGTTTGTCTCCTCTGTTCTTCAAGAGAACAAGTGCCTCATCTGACTCATACTGATTATTCTCCTAGAATAGTCTCTAGCACATTAAAAGAGAAACAATAAATATTTGAAAATGAATTAATACATTTTGAAATGGAAAGGAGGAAAGTTAAGAAAACACGCACTAGGTGACCTTAGTCATCTCTATAAATTGAGTTGTAAAGAGTTTTCTCAAATGAGTTTACTTCTTCTTCCCTGTCCTGCTGCCACCCTGATCAAGCCTCTAGCAGTTCTGACCCAAGACACTACAATCTCCCTGCCTTGGTTCTTGTCCCACTCCAATACAGTTTCCCTACTGAAGCCAAAGTGATCTTTCTAAAGAACGTATCCTATGGTTTCCCTACCTCACCTAAAGTATTTCCTAGGCTCTCCATCACGCTTAGAATAAAAGTCAAACTCCTTACCCAGCTTTTATGGTCATATTGATGTGATTCCTGCTTACTTTTGTAGCTTCATTTTTCATCACTGCCTCCATGCCCTACCTCATTACCCTCATTGCATTCCTTGGTCATACAGTGTGCTATATTCCCTCTCTTCTCAATGATATCCTCTTCCGGGAAACTTGCTTTCCATTTGTTCATTTGAATAAATTCTGCATATCCTTTGGGTCTCAGCTTGAATGGTGATTTCCCTGGGCAATGTTACACAGCCTAGTCCTACCCCAGCTATGAGTCCCTCCTGTATATTCCCAAACACTCCCATATCTATTAGAGTTCTTAGCTATAAGGAAAAGAACACATTAGATGGTTTAAGTAAAAAGGATTTTACTAAGGATTATTAATTAGCAGTCAAAAAATCATCAGAGCAGAGGACTAGAGAATCAGGCTTGAGGGTGATGCCAACACTGAAGTTCTCCTGAAGACACAATGTCTTTGTTCCCACTGGTCATAGCAAAATGATCAGCCCTGGACACCTACAACTGCCACTATGTAGTCTTTTGTAACAAGTAACTGAATGATACTGTGTCTCTCCCACACTTGCCAGATTGAATTCTATTCAGTTTTCTGTTCCTTTTTTCATTTGTTTGTTTTCCAAATCAGTCTTCTGAATTGACAGGTCAGTAGAACTAATTGGTGGACCCTTGTCACAGGCATAAACTCTCGACTGCTGGGAGGCCAGAAAGTGCATTATAGCTTTTAGCTTAAGAAAGCAAAACTTGCGAGTCACCTAGTGGCTTAGTTGGTTAAGCTCCCGTCTCTTGGCTCAGGTCTTGATTTCATGGTTTGTGAGTTTGAGCCCTGTGTCGGGCTCTGTGCTGACAGTGTGGAGACTGCTTGGGATTCTCTCTCTCTCCCTCCCTCCCTCTCTGCTTCTCCCCTGCTTTCTCTCTCAAAATAAAAGAAAAAAAAAAAAGAAAAGAAAGCAAAACTTATAAGCTGGAATGCACTCTGATAAAAGCCTACCACATACCTGTCCTCCCTGGATCATTGTGCTAATCATAGTATATCTTAGTTGCTTGGCTTTTTGTTTGTCTCACTCACTAACTCCATGAAGTCTGGGGCACACTAATCTCATTCACTGCTGTTACCTAACAGCTAGAGGAGCCTGACATAGAGTAAATACTAAAACTGTTACTGAATGAATGAATGAATGAATGGGTTGTAATTGGGGCTTGAATATGGTTTGGAACAGCTGTTGGAATTATAATGCAGTAATTACAATTGGGAATCAATTAGGGAAGGCTAAGGGAATTCCTGAGTTGCATTTGGGTCCTGCCAAGTTTAGGGAGAATACATTTGTGGTGGAACTGATTGTCACTGTTTATAGAGTTTCTTAAGGCTAAGAAGCCAGAAAAGGAGAGCTTAGGGATCTAAACCAGTTTGCGGTTGGAAGAAGACAAAGGGGAGTTTGGGCTTCAACCAACCAAAGTGCACATGAAATGACTGACCCTAGGATTTAGGTTGCTTAAGGAGCAAACTAAACCAGAATATGGAAAGATGCAATGACTAAAGATGATGATAAAGGCAAAGATGCAGTTTTGTACAAGATGGGAGGAAGATATGTTTACTCTACCTTCCTCCCAAATTATTACAGCTGAATCTGCTGCTTCCCCCAGCCTAGTTCTGTCCACTTTTACGTGCTAATCTTTTATTTTTCTAAAAAGTTTATTTATTTATTTTGAGAGAGAGAAAGAGGGAAAGAGAGAATCTCAAACAGGTTCCATGCTGGCAGCATAGAACCTGATGCAGAGCTCAGTCTCACAAATTGTAAGATCATAACCTGAGCTGAAATCAAGAGTCCGAAACTTAAGGAACTGAGCTACCCAGGTGCCCCTAAAGGAAAATAGTTATAGATCACTATCCCCAGGGTCCCTTCTTCTCCCCATCCAGATGCGCTGGTCATTAAATTATTCACTCAGACCCACTAGAGACAGCCTGCCCCCTTGTGTTTTTCTCTGCTAATCAGAAGCCAATGTCTACAGAATTACCTACATTTGTCTGTTTGCCTTCCATGCCTTTTCTTCTCTTTCTCTCCACCTTTGTCTGCAAATACTTATCTTTCACTGCCACACCCATCTATTCAGTCTTTAGAAATGGTCATCTGTTTAAGTCCTATCTCTTATTTCTAAACAGATTGCCTCTGAAATGTTCAAATATCCTCAGAATGCTGCCCATGTATTGTGGGAGCCTGCTATGTTGCTGTGTATGTGCCTGTCTTCATCCTGAGGACCAGAACCTTGCCCCAGTTATTAGCCTGGCAAAGGACTCCTGTATAGACCTCACACATGACAAATGCCCATTATCCAGTCTCTTTAATCTTGGCCACTGTCTGGGTGGCCTAGCCCTGGACTATGTTATGAACTGAATGTTTGCGTCCTTCCCCTACTCCAAAAAAATATAATAATAATATTTTGAAGCCCTAAGCCCCCAGTGGATAAGTATTTGAAGGTGAGGCTTTTAGGAGGTAATTAGGCTTAAAAGAGGTCCTAAGGATAAGGTCCCCATGATGCGATTAGCGCCCTTAGAAAAAGAAGAAATTGGAGCTCTTTCAGCCTGTTGAGGAAGATGCCGTCCGCAAGACAGGAAAAGGGCTAACACCAGAATTTGATCATCTTGGCACATTTGATCATCCTGGGCATCCCGTATTGGACTTCCTGCTGCCAGAACTACCAGAAATACATGTCTGTTGTTCAAGCCACCCCACCTATGATATTTTGTTATAACAGCCTGAGATGACTGAGGGAGACTGTCTCAACACAACTTACGCTGATTTTGTCTGGGCTATGACTAAGCTGCCTCTGCCCCTTGGACTCTATGCCTTGCTCACTTTGTTGCTCTTCTAGTGAGGGCAGTTTCTTATGGCAAGGTCATCTCCACCATCATATAATCCTAAAACCAAATGAGATCATGCCTATTCTTCAGGCCATGACCAAACACAAGGAGAGCTGTATACTAAATGGAAGGATGGTCTGGGTCAAGCTGCAGTCACAAATGACTCTGAAATCTCAATGACTTAAAGCTAGATCACAAACTTTTTCTGTAAGGGTTAGAGGTAACTAGTTTAGATCTCATGGGCCACAGTGTCTGTGGCAACTACTCAACTCTACATTGTAGTGTAAATGGCACCAGAGTGAATACATAGGCAAATGAGCCTGCCTAGGTTCCAGTGAAACTTCACTTACAAAAATGAACAAATCTGGCCTTCGTTTGCTGAGCACAGATTTAAAACAACAAGTATTTATATTATGTTCACATTTCATCTTCATTATAAGTTAGATGAATGATCTGTTTCACATCGTCACTATGGATACTCTGGGACCCAAGCTGACAAGAGCCAGCAACTGCATCTCTACTTTTAATGGCAGCAAAGATAAAAGTTAATTTACAAGGTTCTCACTTGTGCTTAAAGCTTCTGTCCAAAGTGGCATGCATGGCTTTCTCCTGGATTTCATCAGCTCATGCATATTACATGCTAATTCCCAAGTTTAACAGGGCAGGGAAGTATGAATTAGTGAATGGTAATGCATTGTGTAACAAGGATTCGTGGTTAGAGAAGGGAATTTCAAACTTAAAATTGTTGATGATGTAGTTCTAGATAATGAAAAAATTCAAAATGATACACTTTAAGACAGCTGAAGAGAAATGGCATAGCAATGAAGAGAACTGGGGTTGAGAAATTATGAAATCTGTATGTTTCAAAGTTCATTACTATGCATATTGAAATAAAGACTAACTGTCCTCTACATCTGTAAAATGGCAGCACAGTTTATTAGCTTAGATAATGTGCCAGATCCGTGTAGCTCTTCAATTCCCTTAATATACTGGCCCAGTACTTGGAGACAGGAAAGAGGTCATATTGTGTTAAAGAATATAAACACCATAATATGTTCTTAATATACACCAAAATATATCAGAAGTCTGAAACGGGTGATTTTTTTTACTTTATAATTTTTATCTATCCATCTATAGATACATATTCACATTATGAAAATATCTTGAAATGATCACCTATGCAATAAGTCAATTAAATATCATCATAATGATGGGCGCCTGGGCGGCTCAGTCGGTTGAATGTCCAACTTCTGCTCAGGTCATGATCTCACAGTTTGTGGGGTTGAGCCCCACGTTGGGCTCTGTGCTGACAGCATGGAGCCTGGAGCCTGCTTTCAGTTCTGTGTCTCCCTCTCTGTCTGACCCACCCCCCACTCAAGTTCTGTCTGTCTCTCTCTCTCTTTCAAAAAACAAAAACATTTTAAAAAGATTTTTTAAAATAAGAAACCAACGGTACAAATCCGATGTCAAAGTGCTTCAGCATTTTATTGGTGCATTGGCAAAAACTAGTTTAACTTGTAAGTTTCTTTCTTGTTTGTCATAGTAGAACAAGACAGGATAGATGAAAGAAAGTAGTAAGCATGGATTACTGCATTTGTTGTGACAATTTTTTCTCCACAATGCACTGGAGAAATAAAGTTATCATAATCAAAGTTTCTGAGCCAATAGCTTTTAACCTCCTCCTCTGCATTCACAAAACCACATTAAAATCAAGGTAGGGAGAGCCAAAGTATATAGAAATAGCTTGGATCCACTCCACTTTTTTATTATTTTTAGGCAAAACATTTATAATTATTGTTTGCTTTTGTTTGGTCAATTATCAGTAGTAAGGTACTTGGAACAAACCTCAGAGTGACAGAGGCATGCTAACGTATCACAGGCTGACTCACAATGGCCCAGGTGGAATGTTATCAGGGCACTCTACCTGGAACACAGCCTGATATTATGAACTACTGTACTTGGTGGCTGATTCATGACTTCACTGGTAGAGTTATACTCAATTAGTGTTTGTGTGTTTGTTTGATCAGTTAAGAGCAATCCTAGGAGAATTTGTCTTGGTCTCTGCCTCAAATACATAATGTTGTGATAGCCTGTGGATCTAAGAATGAAAAAAGGGGTGAGAACAGGACAGCTCCTTCATGCATGGGAGCTTGGTTTTTACATTGTTTTGTATATTTTGTCATTTTGCTTTTATTTGTTTGTGAGGAAATATGTGTGGGGTGAGGGGATAGGACATGGCACGATTTGAAAAAAAAAATCAGAGAAACCAAAAGAAGTGTCACGCAAAAATAGGATCTTAAATTTTCTGGGCTTTATGCTTATTTCACATTGGAATGGAGAAAACAGAGGAACTCATGCAAAGTTTATCATTTTTGTTTACCATTAGACTACATTTTCCATTTTGAATTTGAAGTATATTACCTCAAATCTAATTGCAAATACTAATTTGTTCCATGATTTAAAATAAATGTTGTTACTGTACTTGTAGAATGCTTCTGCATGTACATTACTACCTTTACATCTTATTGATTGCATTGCTGGTTTCTATGGGAACAGTGGTGGAGAAGTTAATTAAGATCTGGAGGTTAGAATTGAAGAAAAATAGAATTTTCAATACAGCTCATTTATCATTACATTTAAATTTGTTTTCTTAATAAAATATCTATTGGGGTAGAATGGTGATTGCTGAATCGCTTTAATAAAAACAAATGATACATGTTAAAAGTTTAACATCACTAATTTGTACTCAATTCATCCCATTAAGAAGTATTTTGGCTTTGGTAATCAAATTAACAAAAGTCATTAATAAAGGTTTCTGTGTCTCAATACTGTTCCTCTAACATATTTAGTCTTAAGCAATGAATTTTATGCATTATTCTTATTATTCAGAATAATTCTGTGTTGTTTTAGCTGTTGTCTTTTTTTCCCAAAGCCATCCCTTTATACTTTGCTTCATGATACTTTGGCTTCAATTATGCAAACTGCCATTTCTCAGCAGAAATGCCAGAAGCTGCCAGAAGCTTCCTAGGTCCTGCCAGTAGTGGGCAACAAGAAGAGACTATTAGGCAGGAGGGTGAATTTTCTGTTCTTGTCAATTCATCAATGATACTTCACTCAGGAGAGGTTGTTAATTCCAGCCTCCAACATCCAAAACCTGTAACCAACTTCCTATGTAAATTCCTGCCTTTGAAATGTATGGTGTATTTCTGTTTTCCTAGTTGATACAAAGTCCATGATTGGTTTTATATGTAAAAAAATAGAATGGTAACTTAAAAGAGAATAAGTTCTATTATTTCCAGTATAAAATTTTTGAGAAATAAAGAAATGTAGAAGGAAGAAAGATGATTACTCTGTCCCATAACCCACATAGACTTTATACTAACATTTTGCATCTTTTCTGTACACTAGTTTTTTGCAGATAGGTGCATACTTTTCTCATAAACATACCTATCATATTCTATCTCTCCTTTTGTCTCCTGTGTTTTAGTTTACTCTAAATCAAAACTATGTGTCTCTGTTATTACAAACTCTTCATAAACATCATCTGTATAGCTGTGTAACGTTCCATAGCCTATTTTACTATTATTCAATATTTAGACATTTGGACTGCTCTCAAATGGTTTACAATAATAAATAATTCTTTCATAAACACCTTTGTGCTTTGAGGGTTTTTTTTTTTTTCATATTCAGGTTTACTTCTTTAGGATTTAAACCTTTCTTTTTATATTCTTGTGTCAGCCTCTTAATGCAGGACTACAACCCTCTTCAAAGTCTGCACACCCACAAGTATTCTGGAATTTCTCAGAGGCTGTCTTAAAATAGAGCCACAAAGCACTCTTTCATGCTTCTTTGAGTGTGTGTGTTTCTATAGGTGTGTATTATTCTCACTCATTTTCCTTATACCAATATTACAGCTGAGAGTATATGTAAAAATATTTTAAATTTTTTTATGTTAATTTATCTTTGAGAGACAGAGACAGCATGAGCGGGAGAGGGCAGAGAGAGAGAGGGAGCCCCAGAATCTGAAGCAGGCTCCAGACTCTGAGCTGTCAGCACGGAGCCTGTCACAGGGCTCAAACCCACGAACCGTGAGATCATGACCTGAGCCGAAGTCGGACGCTCAACCGACTGAGCCACCCAGGCACCCCAAAGTAAAAAATATTTTAAACTGCATTAAGGGAATAATCATGACACCCTGTCTTGGTAACAGAAAATTCATATTTCATATACACTGAGCATCTAATTTTTACTGTATTTTTCTCTAAGTGATACTAATACCCCCATTATACAAAATATTACTCTCTAGTGCAATAGGAGAAAGAAATAATAATCAGGATATCTTTTAAGTGAGTCACTAATTACAAGTCTCTTTGGGTTATGAACTGAAACAGTGACATTTAAACAGTAAACATAAACCAATTAGACCTTCAGTATAAACCAGAATATCAATGATTGTTTTAGTTTTAGTTTACTCACATGTATAATGGTGTAATACTTGTGAGAATACTCACTCAGAAGGTGCTAGGAAACTCCAATTGTATTTCTATGTCTACATCCATATTTATATTTGTATCCAAGTACACTAAATATTATGAAACAACAGAATGTGTAAGGTAGTAAATATTAGTTTTTCTAAACAAGATAAAAATCAAAAACCATAACCTTGTATTTAAGAAAAACAGGGTATTGGGGCGCCTGGGTGGCTCAGTCGGTTAAGCGGTTAAGCATCCGACTTCGGCGCAGGTCACGATCTCACTGCCGGTGAGTTCGAGCCCCACGTCGGGCTCTGTGCTTACTGCTCAGAACCTGGAGCCTGTTTCAGATTCTGTGTCTCCCTCTCTCTCTGACCCTCCCCCGTTCATGCTCTGTCTCTCCCTGTCTCAAAAATAAATAAAACGTTAAAAAAAAAAAAAGAAAAAGAAAAAAGAAAAACAGGGTATTAATTCAATGTGTTCAAAGAAGGTCTGGAGTAATAAACTTTGGACTTCTATAAACATCTCACATGCTATGCTAGTCTCAACATAAGGGCCAAAGGTTTTTTTTTTTTTTTTGTACCCATTTTCTTCTGCTTCTTCCCTCAATTTCTTGGCACAGCGCCTTCAAAATGTACCCTTCTGACTTTAGTAGATGTTAGCCAGTTATAATGTGATAAATTAACCCTTCATCTGTGGAGAGTCTTGCTTATATTTATGGGTTTTCTGGAGACCACACCATACTCATTTATTCAACTGTAACAATAGAAGTAGTAAAAAATAAGAAGACATTATTTTTTTAAATAAGAGAATTCTCCTTTAGAAGGACCTTCCCAAGATGTCTGCAGGCTGATACTTTTCAGAATTCAATTCAATACCATTCCATTAAAATATATATATATATAATACATATATATATGTAATATATATATATATAATACATATATATTACATATATATATGTA